>NC_068363.1:21306645-21586645 GCF_020536995.1 Dreissena polymorpha
TCAACAGAAAGAAACAAGATATTATGTTACCATCACAGTGTCTGTGGCTGCTATTTTATATGCACACCATCGGACGTATCGGCATAATGTATGTCTTATAATTACGTTGCACATTATTATTATTAGTATTATAACATTCGCAATTACACATGTGTGTGCACCCTTAATATTCAAAGACGCAAAATTATCGATAGAGGCTGCATGCACTTTTGAAACGATCATGTTATTGCAATAAGTTGGCTAACTGTTAAATCCTTATTTAATGTAAGGAGGTCGAGCTTCTTTTTGTAAATTTTCAATTAGCGATCCTTTTTTTCAAATGATTTTAGATTAAACAAAACTATAGACAGCGTTATTATTATATGTAGAGTTATGCAAAATGATTGTTTAGAACTGTTCTTATAAATAGCCAAACTGATCAAATTTCCGATAAGCACAATATACGACTAATCGTTACAAATATAAATCGACGTGCACAAGTCGTATACGTCCTTGATTAACTATCGAAATAACACCTTTTGCATACACATCTTTTAATAGCACACATATCTTTTTATACAAGTCACTTTATATGATATTAACATTTATCACTTAGTTATGTAAACATGTAACAATATTGCTTTCTCAGTAAACTTACCTTACCTACCTGATAGTAGTGTGTCCGGTACTATCATTATAAATCTTGCATTTATGTCCACACACTGAACATTATCTCAATCCGATTTTTGGCAACAGAACATCAATATTATATTGTTATAAATGGTAAATGTTTTTCATATGCTTGATATTTGTCAGAATATTTCAAACTATTTTGCAAAGATGCTACGAACATTTTCCTTATCATCAACGCCGTCGTGTTCATTTGTCTTTCCTTCGTCAAACAAACATTGTACTCGGTATAAATGCATCGGCAATCGTCCTTGCTTCTTTAAGGTTCAGATTTAATAAAGATCTCCGATTATATAGCTAGCAGGTATTCAAAGCGCCCTACTTTCCTGTAGAACTGATTCGATCAATAGCCGTACCAGGAAGTTACATCGCGCGGTACATAACAAAAAAGCGTTGAGCAAGTCGATATAACGGATTTATCGTTGTTCCCTGTGTATGCGCGAACCAATAAAAAAACTACATCGATGACATACGGTGCGCTAAGGCGAGTCAATGTACTTAGGACAAAGATGAACGTGGTGTGCTATAAACAGTATTAATTAATTAGAAAAATGTGATCTTTCCGACAATTGTCATGTCTTCTACAATTATTCAATGCTAAGACTGATTTAAACCGACAAATCATTACGTCACATCACATTGATCTGTTATGCGACGGAAAGTTACCACACAAACTTTGCAACGAGCGATCGAGCGCGATAAAAATACACAATGACATCGAAAAATACATGTTTTCGATATGATAAGCTAAGCGCAAGAAGCAGAATAATAAACGATATTATGAACATAGTGGTTGAACAGTTCTGTCAAACGCAATTTATAACATGATAGTCTATGTCGAAAATGTGAAAACAGAACTAAATCAGACCATTCGGGCTCAAAAAAAAAAAAATCATCATCATCTCCATCATCATTATCATCATCATCAGCAGCAGCGATAGTATTATAATAATCTTCATCATCATAAAAACCACCGCCATCATCATCATAATTATCATCAGTGGTACCATCATTTTTTAATTGTATTGCCAGATACATCTCCATAGCAATTATTATTGCACGAATTGTAAACGCACCCCATATTGTAATTGCCGTCCTCGTCTCCATAGTCATCGTAACATCAGAATTAGAAGCAGCAATATCGAGTGTATCAATGCATCGTTATTAAGGGTCAATACAAAGGAGATTATGTTTCAGAATGACGTGATTTTGCGCACTATTTGCATATACATCATGCCAGATGCGCAGACAATTATGATTACCGAATTAGAGATAATCACGGTATTTTAACTGAGAATTTTATTATTTTGAATGGTTGATCAAATTTGAATAATCAATCAGACGTTAATCGTGAAACCAAGTAAGTACTTGGCTTTTAACGGTCTCATATTCGGGATTTTTATTTTGTGTCATCATTGCTTATTCAAAACTCAAAAGGACGCTAATCAGATACATCCATCAGTTTTAGAAAAGTTAAATAAACTTCTTAACTCGGCTCAAAAAAAAATATGTTTATTAATATTTATAATTAATTACATTAATTTTAAAGTGATATGATGGATCTGTGTCACAATTATACGCATTATCTAGCATTTCTTACTGTTAACGTAGTTTACAGTTAATATAGCTGCATCAACTGCCAAAAATTGGCATATCCGTTGAAATTGTGTAATACTACATTTAAACAATACAATTCAGAAATACATAAGAAATTGTGGCGTCGTTGTAAGAAAAGTTTGTTATATTATCTAGTTGAAAAGCGTTGTAATATTTATGTGCCCAATAACAGAGCGTATCAATTTGCATTCGACACCGTCGGTACATCTTCGTTGAATTTTCAAAATGTGCACGATAAATCTTTGCTACCGCGTATATCACGAGAACCCGTAAGAATATTGGATCTTTTTGTGCTTTCAACATATATAGACGCGGAAGATGCGCCAATACATCAATATTGATTCAAAATAAGGTTAACAGAAAAGTCGGCTTCCCGGAAGTTTTGTTCAAGGCTTTATTGATTGGAATAAAAGTCCTTTGGCAAAATGGTTTTTCTACGGCGTAAAAAAGTTAATTAGCATTCAGTGTCACGAAACAGTTTCTACTGGTGCGCATATATGTTCCAGTTCTTTTAAAATTGCATCGTGTTTTGGATTTTAATGCATCAGAAAATTGTGTTATTTAAATAAGCCCTTTTTTACAGAATGAGCTATTGGTATACACTTTTTTTTTGCATTTATCAGCATTTAATTTATCAGCATAACATTATTGTACAAATAAAGTTTCGTTTGAACATATTTATTTTAGCTCGATTGCATTGAACGTACTACTTCTTATTTGTAGGTTGCCATAGTGGAATGAATAGCGTGTCCGCCTGGCGATCGGGCTGTAACGAGTTCGATCCCCACTGTGGGTGCGTACTTATGATCACCCAAATTGATACCATGTACTGTTTCTAGTCCCAGGAAATGGACTCGATATCGTTTCAAATACATATAAATCCCTGTCTGCACTTAGCTTTAGGCTGTATTTTAATTTCAAAATGTATACATAATCTTCATATTTGATCTGCATATTCATTATTATTTTATGGACGACTCATTGTTTTGTAAATGAGATAATAAATAGTTCATTGTAAAACTCTGCTATTAATTTTAATATGAAAATGGAAGATATTTTTACCCCGGAGACATCACAAAAATATACACTCTCTTAAAAGGCATATTTTGATACTTTGTAGAAAAGGGATCTAGTACACTTAATTAAATGATAATCCATTCTTAAAAGCCAAACGTATAAATATTACTTTCTTAATAAAAACAAATTGCGATGTATCGTTACAAATATTATACGACGTGCAATAAATATATACAGACACATTGTTATCATTTAATATCACATATATTTCTTGTAAGTTACTTTTTATGATGATACATTTTTCTTACCGAGTTATATATAAATAAAACGTTCCAGAATTAAGTCATTACTCAATTATCTCCCCTGAATGCTCTTCTTCAGTGGGTATTAGCCGAAGACTGGTTCACTACATATAGTGACAGTCTTTACCAAACACAATTTAGGTGAACATAACCCGTCTTTAATATATTGCCGAATCTCAGATTTCTGTCTAATTTATTTGCTTTGATCTTTTCGATATCTTATTGTTATTATTATCCTGACAAATCACAAACGTTTGTTAAAAATTATTTGTTTTAAACATTATAGTTGGTATCTCTATTCTTCCAGTATTCTCGCGGTATTTCAATAACGACACCCTACTGTTTATTTGTCAGAATTTGTGATGCATTTTCCATTCGCTCTCAGAAAGAAGTTGTACGTGTGATCATAAGCAATATTCTGGTAAGTTGTCGTTGTTACCCACCAGAAAAACATTTATTCACAAAATTTAAAGATATTCCGATCTAACATTTTAGTCTTTTAGCTTTAATTTTTAACGTATTTACACCTCGTCTGCTCGCACTTTACCGATATCTCGAAAGGTTACATATCACTATAATTAGTTTAGGCCTAAAACCACAAAAACCAATACCGTTGGATTTTCGTACCACAATCTTACGTAAAAAATCTTCCAGCTTCGAAATCAACAAAAAAACAAGACATTTATAAATTGTCTGCATTATTGATCAAATTTTAAGATATTTGTTGGTTTTCTGTTTTTAGAAGCTGTTCTGCCAAGGCAAGAGCTGGGCATCATACAAACCATTCTATCCAGCAAAACTGACAGTTTTGGTTTACAGAAATCAACAAAGGAGGGATTCCTGAACTATCGAAATTTCCAAGCTATACACACAGTTATTATCTGTGGTGATCTTTATTGGTTCGGTTTGTTTACTTGGATGGAACATGTGTGAACTTTTATAGAACTTTGAACAGTATATAATATATGTCTATCTATAAACAAAAATCAGCTATGGTATAATAAGATCAGATGTGCAAACAATGTCAAAGGGTTGTTAAATTAACAATTTGAAGGCAATTTTTTATGCTGATAAAATATGAAAGTTCCCATGCAAATTTTGTCTGTATATCGACAAGTGTCTGCCGATAATTGTCAAACTAGTAATACAAAACTTACCACAAGTATGTAAAAGCACTAAGTACCTGAGATAGTGCAATTCTAAACAGTAACAAATAGCTTGTTTAGTACATGCATAATGCAATTAATTTGATTTCCGTTCTATTGTGGAATTAATAAATTGGTTTTTACTTGTTAATCCATGATAAATGTTTTATGGCTTGTACAAAAACAGCAATGTTAAATTTGTAAAAGGTAATACAATAACACCACTTTGTAATTTCATATACGTAAATATTCTTGAAATGTAGGTTGATGACAGTGTTTTAGTTTTACTTATTTTGTAACTATTATTTTATGTGCAAATAAATGATGTGCAGTGTTTTGTATCTCCACACAAGACCACAAACCTTTTTATATATGCACTGTGTTATGTGTTATTTGAATGTTTAAATAAAAAAATATGGATGATATAACATGATGCATTCTAATATTTGCATTCAAATTTTAACTATAGAGCTAAGTGTATGCAGTTCAGACTGTGATTTCAGAATTGCTTTAAAATGGCTAGTTTTTTAGTGGCGACAAAATTTAAACTATTCAACAATAGTTTGCGAAAGAAAATTAGAAACCTGCAAGATACCTGTATTTATTAAATATTTTAATTGCGAAACAACTATGTTGGTATGCTGTTACACATAATTATACATTGATAATAAATAAGAAGACAATTAGTGGTGTTAACGTTTCCCAACAGTAGAAATCATTCTTCTGATGAAGTCAGTGATATACAGACAAAAGCTCCAGGTATGGCTTTCAATACGTAGTGTGTGTTATTTGACAGTCTAAAACTTATTGGATTAAAAAAAATCTTGTCAAATTTGTGAATCAAATTTGATTTGACACATCACATGATTTTGATTATGTTAAATCAGTGTACTGTATGCTAAATACAACTGCATTAGCAAGCTGTCAAGTTAAATTGAGACATGTGATGAAACAAACTGTTCCTGGGTAGGACCAGTACTTAGTGTTTATATGACGTACAATGACGTCGAAAATCAACAAGACCTACTAGGTAGAACGAGAAATGTACTTCGACGTACAATTTTCACCGACCCTTGAGTGTTAGCCAATCAGAAGACACCTTACGTCTGTTGCTTTTAGAGATATTTAACATCGAACATTATTTTTTATTTTATTTTTACCGAATTATGCGACTATCGACCGCTTACTCATAGATATTGTGCGTATTTATTAAACATTATTATTATTATTATTTATACCAAATTATGCGACTATCGTCCGCTAACTCATAGATACTGCGCGTATTTATTTACCTGGCGTGGCGCAATTAACCTCTGACTTATGCAAGTTATGGTTATCACAAAATACGACCAACGGGGAGGTTATAATACATTATTTATCCCGTTAATGCTTGGTAACTGTTTGGTTACCGTTGGGAATTTCCTACACAGTAATGCGCTGGAAAATGATACTCCGCCCCGCACGATCAATAAATACTCAAAATATGCTGAATAATTTTAATTTTAAAAAGGTAACAATTGAATCTTCTTCAAATTTGTATATAATCTATTTCAATGCATTAAATACATGAAACTTCTATGTGTTGTTTTTTTGCCATTCTGATATTTTTATTCATTTTGTCCTCACATAAAAAAGAGATTTTAAACATTTATTATGAATAAATCTGAAGGAAAAGCAGCTCAAGAGACTAGTGTTATGATTGGCTGTTCAGAAAATGTGTACGTAGAAGCACAAACATGTATGTCGAAGTACAAATTGTACTTTGACGTACAAATATATACTTCGAAGTGTATTTTATATTTATGTCGACGTACAATTATTGTACTTCGACGTACATTTCTCTTTTTATCTTGTAGGTCTTCTTGACTTTCAACCCAAATGGTACGCTATAGTATGTCTTTAGGGTTATCTAAAGAATGCTCCCACTTAAGGGATCAATACAGAGACCTCCCAGTGACTAAGCCAGTTAGCAGACACCCCATCCACTATACCACAGACACCGAACCAGCTATAGAAAACAAAAAAATATAAGATGCTAGATCTTTAAGCTTGGAACATGTAACTCGTTTTAAGATTGATTTTTTTGGATGCATTACTTAATGATTGCAACAATTATAATATTTTGAACACAATCATGTCCATATATTTATTAAAAATACATGGTATTCAAAAAAACTTAAAAAGCTTTTGCCCGTAAATTAGGTAGCACCTTTAATCATATTAAGTTAAATCGTGGACAAATTCACAAGTTTAACAATGGCTATGACTTTAAATCAATTAATAAGATATTTATCTTTATGTTTCATATAAATTCTTACTTTGATTATGATATTTAATCGAAAACGAACCTTATTTAAATTACGCAATACAATAACAACTGGATGGGGTAACGGCCTAGCAGTACCCTCACCTTTCAAGAATTGTCCCAATTCGTGTGGACAACACAACAATTACAAGGTAAGTATACTACAATGAATTACATAAATTACAGTGACAAAAAATGTTTTGATTACATGTTACAATAAAAACATTTATGATATCACATAATATTTACATGAACAAAATGACCTTGTCACTTGTGACAAAAAAACATTGATAATGTTATGAGAAACCACATCACACATTAAATGCTATTATGGCAAAAATAATGACATATACAACACATTAAACAGGAAAATGTCATTTAAACAATATGTTACAATATCTGATTAATATTTAAATTTTAAAGAGTTATTTAAACAATAAAAGCATATTTATGTGTTTTCTTTTATAACAACACAATACTTTTAATAATATATTGTTATTGCAATTTTTATATTTATACCCCCTTCGAAGAAGAGGGGATATATTGCTTTGCACATGTCGGTCGGTCTTTCGGTCGGTCGGTCCGTCCACCAGGTGGTTTCCGGATGATAACTCAAGAACGCTTGGGCCTAAGATCATGAAACTGCATAGGTACATTGATCATGACTCACAGATGACCCCTATTGATTTTGAGGTCACTAGTTCAAAGGTCAAGGTCACGGTGACCCGAAATAGTAAAATGGTTTTTGGATGATAACTCAAGAACGCATACGCGGCCAACAGGGCGAACTCTGAACAATATAACTGAAGCAACTGGTCTGCAATCCTAAATCTATAATTATCAGTCCAATGAAACATCATCATTTGAGTAAAATAAAGTGGATCAGTAAAAATATTATCAGAATATGAGATTTTTTTTATATTTTGAATATTAAATATTGTGTTAAAGTTTAATTTTGTTGATTAATATAAGTATAAGCAGGACAGGGGAGGTAATACACTATTATATCTTACTTATATACAGGGGAAACTAATGCAATATGTTTAAATTTCATGTTTAATGAATAGAGGATATTTGTTCATGTCAGTGTGAGATCATTTGTTATTTTTATGATCACATTTTATTATTACTTTGACAAAACAACACTTACCTGAATACCACAATGGATTCCACCCAAACAATACCCCACGCCCTTACCAGAATCCCTCCCCCCCAACCTCACCCCCCCCCCAAAAAAAAAGATATTTTTTTAAACATCATCTAATAAATTACCACACCCCACGTTATACCCCCCTTTCAATCCCCCACCCCCCCTACCCCCCCCACCCCCCACCCATTTTTTAACATCTAATAAATTACCACACCCCACATTATACCTCCCTCTCACTTACCCCTACCCCCTACCCCCCCACTCCCCCCAATTTTTGTTTAAACATCTAATAAATTACCACACCCCACATTATACCCCCCTCTCACTCCCCTTTACCCCCTACCTCCCCATCCCCCCCCACAATTTTTTTTGAACATCATATAAATTACCACGCTCCACATTATACCCCCCTCTCACTCCCCCCTACCCCCGCACCCCCCCCCCACCCCTCCAAAAAAAGGAAAACATTTTTTTAAACATTTAATAAATAACCACAACCACATTATAACTCCTCTCCACTCCCCACTCCCCCTACCCGCCCCTTCAAAAAAATAACATTTTTTAAACATCTAATACATTACCACACCCCACATTATACCCCCTCTTACTCCCCCTACCCCCCATCCCCACCCAATTTATTTTAAACATCTAAAAAATTACCACACCCCACATTATACCCCCTCTCACTCCCCCCTACCCCGCCTCCCCCACCCCCCCCCAAAAAAAAAGGATTTTTTTAAACATTTAATTAATAACCACACCCACATTATACTCCTCTCCACTCCCCACGCCCCCTTCCCCCTCCCCCCAAAAAATAAAAAAAAAATAAACATCTTATAAATAACCACACCCCACATTATACCCCTCTCTCAACCCCCACCCCCCCAACCCCCCACACCCCCCAAAAAAATAAATATTTTTTTACATCTAATAAATTACCACACCCCACATTATACCCCCTCTTACTCCCCCTACCCCCCCCATCCTCACCCATTTTTTTAAACATCTAATAAATAACCACATCCCACAATATACCCCATCTCACCCCCCCTACCCCCCTACCCCCCCATCCTTTTTTATTTTTGAAAGATCGTCTAATAAATTATTGAATATTAACAATTTCCACATGATGGCTTACGTTATACTGTCAAGCACTCGAATAGTCGTGCGTGCTGTCCTCTGTCAGCTCTTGTTAGGTCACAAAGTCAAAGATCAAGGTAACAGTGGCTCGAAATAGTAAAATGGTTTCCAGATGATAACTCAAGAATGCTTTCGCCTAGGATCATGAAACTTCATAGGTGCATTGATCATGACTGGCAGATGACCCCTATTGATTTTCAGGTCACTAGGTCAAAGGTCAAGGTCACAGTGACTCGAAATAGTACAATGGTTTCCGGATGTTAACTTACATCAGGTCAAAGGTCAAGGCCACAGTGACAAAAAACGTATTCACACAATGGCTGCCACTACAACTGACAGCCCATATGGGGGGCATGCATGTTTTACAAACAGCCCTTGTTGCTATTTTCTCGTGAATGTCTGTGTTTCGTACATGAAACCTCCCTCTTGGTAAGCCGTGCACTTGTTCCTTTCGGCCACCAAGGTCCTCCTCATCCTTCTGAAATCCTGGATTTTTGCCTCTACCTCTATCCGGGCTCGTTTAATAAACAATTCTTAGACTTAAGTCTAAGAATAAAGAAAATTCTTTTAATTATGATATTTTAGATTGTCTTTAACTTTAAGTCAAAAGTGGTATTAACCACCTATATCTACATCATTATTCACGTAGAACATTTTGTGAATGACATAATCACCAGTGGTAGCTTGTATATATTTAAACACTGAATGCATTTTTCTTTGTTCTAAGTCTATTCTTTATTCTTAAGTCTAAGAATTGGTTGGTGAATACGGGCCCAGTTCTTCAATATTAACGGTAGTTTCGTCTGTTGTGTACATCGTGTATAGTTTTTGTCTTTTGTTTATGTTTTCGGTTTAAATAATATTTTTCCGTTTTTCTGATGTTTTTTTCTTCTTTCTTCTTCTCTTCCTGCTCCTTTTCCTGAACTTCTTCCTCTTTCAAAGCTTTTTGTTCTGTCTCCTTCTGCTCTTTTTTCATTTCTTCTGCCATCTTCTTTTTCCTCTCTACTTCCTTCATAGTTACATCATTTTTCTTTTTCAGTTCTGCTTCTTCCTTATTTTGTTTTTCTTTCTTACTCTGTTCTCCTCTTATATATTTGTCTTGTGTCTTCTTTTCTTCCTTGTTCTTTTTCAGTTCTTCTTCTTCCTTCTTAAGTTTTTCTTCCTTCTTCTTCTGCTCTTCTGTCATTTCTTCTTCCTTCTTCTTTTTCCTCTCTTCTTCCTTCATAATTACATCATTCTTCTTTTTCAATTCTGCTTCTTCCTTCTTTAGTTTTTCTTCCTTCTTCTGTCCTTCTTCTTTAATAGATTTGTCTTGTGTCTTCTTTTCTTCCATCATCATGCCATCATTTTCTCTACTTGTAGTTTGACTATTATTTGAACATGTACTTGTACTTGGAATATTAACAGCACTTATCAAAACAACATCTTAATTATTTGTCTGACAAGCATTATCTAGTTGTAAAATATTACACTCTTTGTTACATAACTTCTTTGTATCACTGTTCACACTAGTACCATCATTCTTTCTATCAACTGTTAAATTATTCAAGTTATGGCTAGCTGTAACAGAACTGTTAACCCTCGGTATAACCTGATAATCAACACATACTTCTTGTAGAATACAACTCCCATATCTACATAAAACTGACAATATCCATTCCAATCTTTCTATCCAGGACAATTCATCTTTTACTTCCCAAACTACCAAACATAGTATGAATACTATTGCTGAAGAAATACCACCAAACATATACAACATGACTTAAAGACCTAATACAGTGTGTAACTTTAAAACACTGTTCTGAGAACTTCTCTTCAATTTTATATCTTTTCTGTAATCTGTTTTTCCTTTAACACAAGATTTGGTTTTAACTCTGTTACTTGCACAGAAGCCACTAAAAGATCACTTTTCATTTCTACTCTATCACAATATTTGCGTCCATCAACACATGGACGTCTTGACAAAACATCTGCATTGGAATCAGGCAAAGTATAATTTTTCTGACTATTTCCTATATTTACTGAATTAACTACCTTTGTTCAACAATTTCAACATTTTCCAGTTTTGCAGTGGTAGTATCTTTAAAGACTGTAACTGGTTTATCTGTCAAATTAATTAATCTCACAGGTACAGTACAACTGTTAGGATTGACCAGCACTTCATCTACCATTAAACCAGTATTCTGCATAAAACTTTCTGTACCCTCCAACAATCAACATACATTTCTGTTCATGTGATCTAAAACTTTTCCTGGAACTATCGTTTCTGTATTTGGTTCAACTACTATCTTTTCTGTAATTGCTTCCCTACAACAACTAGCTATAGGTTTGGAATCATTTTTCATGTAGCAAGAAATTCTGTCACCATTCAATAACATATAATTTTTACTAATGATTAAATCACATTTATGACTTCGCATGAAATCAATACCAAGAATACCATCTTGTACAATGTCTGAAACCAACATCTCATGACTTCAAATATGATTTCCTAATTTTATATCTACTTTTTTCCCAAGAAAAGGCTTAATTTCACCAGAAACAGTACTCATCATCATATTAACTGGATATATCTCAGGTTTACTATCTTATTCCCATTTTTCTAAAATTCTAGAAATTATTATAGAAACATTTGCACCAGAATCAAACAAACAAGACACAAGAAATTCATTGCAAAAAAATTTTGCAAAATAACCATTTGCAGCCCCTAAACTATTTAACTGAATCACTTGACTGCTGGACCCTCCATCTACTGTGGTCTTGTTGTGGTCCCCCAACTTGACCTGTTCCCGTTTCCCTCAAACCTTCTATCTTTGAAATTGTTATTGTTCTGAACTGTTCTATCTGTATTCTGATTTCTGTTAGGATATATGTGTGGTCTGTTGTAAGCAGTTCTGTTGTTGTTGGGATAATATCCACTGTTATTTGCTCTATTTGTATTGTATCGATTTCCTTGAGTGTTAACTGTGTGCTCTCTTTGGTGATATTGACCATTTTTCTGTGACTCTGATTTTTCTACTTGAACTGTCAGTGTCTCAATTTTATTTATGACATTTTATAATGTAGGTTTAAAAAAACCCTGAGTTTCAACACTTTTTAAGACATTAATTGGTTGACTTCTTTGCTTGTCAGCCAGTTGGTGAGTTTCTAATCTAACAGCAACAGATTCTGCTTCTGCCATAGTTTTTGGCCAGCATTCTCTTAATCTCAATCTGATTTCAGAGATATCCAGACTGTCAATGAAACAATCCAAGGACAGAATCTCTATCATTTCTGAATTTGCATCTGGGTAAGCCTGTAGTGTCATTTTCTTGATGTGTTGAGTAAGATCTGAAATTTACTGATTTTCCCCCCTAGTCATTGATTTTAACTGAGCTCTAAAAATTTCAGCTTTATTTCTAGTACCATACTTTGTTCTCAGTATTTCCACTAAACTATCAAAATCTCTTTTCTGTATCTCAGTCAACTCACTAAGTAAAGACCTAGCATTTCCTGACAAGCTACTTGCCAAATACAACGACTTTGCTTGGTAAGACCAGTTATTTATCTCAGAGATCAAATTAAACTGTGTCAAATATTCACCAATATCATTTGAACCATCATATGTTTGTGGTTTCATTATCAAACTAAATGATGAATTTGTGTGAACAATTTCTGATGTTGAGGGATTTGTGAACTGATTTGTATTCAAGTTCCTTGTTACTTGTAAATTTGGCAGTGATTGAAACTGACTTGGAACAATGCAATTATTGTGTACATTTCTATTCCAATTGAAATTAATTTCTGGATCAGGATTTCTCATTTCTGAAACCTCTCCACACATCGTGTGCATTTTTTATTAAAAAGAATCCATTTTCTTTTGAATGTATCATTTAAACATTTACCCAGCAAACATGCACAAATGGGTCCCATATGGGCTGTTTCTGGGCAAACCCATATGGGTAAGCCCATATGGGAGTCATTTGGGACCAATATGGGCTAGCCCATATGGGAATGCCCACAAGGGTCCCATATAGGTCCCATATTATTGCGCTATCGGGAAAAATATGTAAACTTGTATTTATTTGATTAAAAACTCATTTCTTAAAACGTATGTAGGAATAACTTGATCAAAACTGCTAATATTTTACCCAAAAATAGAAAATCAATGCATAAGCAAATAATATGCGGCTCATATGGGTCCCATACGGGTCCCATATGGGAGTCATTTGGGAGCTATATGGGCTTGCCCATGTGGGAATGCCGATAAGGGTCCCATATAGGAACCATATTATTGCGCTATCACGAAAAAGATGTTAACTTGTAATTATTTGATTAAAAACTAATGTCTTAAAACGTATGCTTGACTAACTTTATCTAAACTGCTAATATTTTACCCACAAATAGAAAATCAATGCATAAGCAAATAATATGCAGTCCATATAAGTCCCATATGGGTCCCATTTGGGCCGCCCAACAAAGGACAAAATCAGCTACCGGGCTGTTTCTGGGCAAACCCATATGGGTAAGCCTAAATCGGAGTAATTTGGGACCCCTGGGAATGGGAAATAATATGCAAATAATATGCAGCCCATATGGGTCCCATACGGGTCCAATTTGGGCCGCCAAACAAAGGACAAAATCAGCTTTTTGAATGAAAAATTCAGTTTTTGATATGGCTTTGTTTTAAATAATGTATATTACTTAATGATTAATATGAAGTTATTTTCAAGAGATAATTTTAATATAAATTATCGCGCAGAAAAATAAAATATTTAAATAATATGCGCAGATGTTAATTCCGCCTCGCGAAAACATTCAAAACAAAAACACTCGAAACGGTAATTTGTTAAATTGTGATATTATACACGTAATTATATATTTCTTTTGAAATCAGATATATATTGCTGATCACGCATTATTTATTTATCTGTTACTTCAATGAATGCCTGTGTGTTTAATAATTTGAATTGCAAATTATCAGATTTCTTTATTCGCTTTGCCTTTGTCATGTATTTTCGCGACGTAAGTCGTTACGTTCGTTTGTCGCCATAGATCAATCTCTTAGTTGAACTGCTTAATTCAACTTGATTCTGCCTAAAATTCAATACAAACTATTTATAGCAGACAGGCGCATGTCTGAAAAAATGGAACACTAAATTAGTAATCATGCTAATGAATGAGAATCTTACTTATCTCATACATTGATAATATTAATTTAAACGTATTACATCAAAGACGTATACTATAATGTGTTTTTTTATAGGTCTTTTCTCTCTGATAGGCGTTTCTTGTTTGATTTAATTATTTTTAATTTGTTTAGCAGTCACATAAACAACCAAGCTATGTAATATGGAATTTTTACACCCATTATTGCTGCTTCTTCCTGTATTTGCGCGATGATTATCTGAGATATTAACTCTATGATTCTACATTCTCAAATCTTTTCTATAAAGAAGGAATGTAGTTGACAATTGTTAATAGTTTTATTTGATCGTTCGTCAAAAAGTTGTAATTCTGTTACTCTTGTATCTTCAATGCAATTGAGTAATTAAGTAGTAATTAAATTGAATGCGTTTTAATTCCCTTTTATTACTGTTTAATTTGAGTTACAATGCTATGACGTTAAATTTTATTTACACTTAAATGTATTATGAATATTGCTGGGCTAAGTGTGAGGTTGAGCGCTCTATAACCAGGTTTAAACCCCCAATGCTTTGCATTGACCGTTCCAAGGCGGTGACCCCAGCTTTATTCATATTTTGTGTTTATGTTGGTGTGTATTGTGCTGTATTTTGCTGTTTTGTACTGTTTGGGCAATCGGTCACTTGCCTTAAATAAAGGACCCACTAATTGTTTTAATGAAAATTCAATACTGCTCCAGCAGCTGGAGTTTCACTTCTTTATAATATATTATATTATATTTTATTACTTGCACGCAAGCCAAGGTTGTTTGCCTGTGGACAAATTTTAATGATTATTTAAACACATATTTGCAGAATATTAAAAAAAGTCTGTGTATTAAAAAATATTTTAATTCGTAATGTTTATTGTACAAATTTATTTCAGAAAATAAAATATTCACCACCGCCTCGTTTGCCAACATCGTCTTTATAAGGAATGTCCAGCAGTGCATGACAGAGGCCGGTCACTCCCATTAAGTCCAGCTGAAGAGCCATCCCAAAGACAGTTCATAGGACAAAGTAACTAATTTTTGTGCTTGAAACTTTAAACTTAAACTAATTTCAGGTTTGGAATTATTACTGCTTATAAAATGCCTGATAGTTAATTACATAAATAATTGATGTAAACAGATAATCCAACTTAAAAAATATAAAATACAAAGTCATTTAGTGATCTATAATAATACATACTTCTACTTATAAAAGAAACGAATTGACGTTGACGGGCATATAGGTGCAAGTTGCTATAATCAGCCCTAGCCGTACAACAGCTGTTGGGACAAATCGGGCCCGCCGCCGTTATATCGGCACACATCCGATATAATAATATCCGACCCAGCTGTGATATATATTATTGTCAACATAATTTTAGGTACAGTTTTTTTTACTCTGTCTTCAGATGCCGTTACACAGATTTTAACGGTGTTGGAAACAATGAGAGACGAGAACAGGAAAATGAAGCGGATGCTGCAGCGGCTCTTGGCTAGGTCAGCTACTGATGACGAGCCAATGCAACTGCCAGAGGACATCACTCTTCCAATTGGAACATTTGAGAAAATGGATGAGTTTGAAGAGCATCTTGGTGATGAAGCTACGATCCATCTTTTCTAGGACTGCTGCATATTTCAAGTTGTTTTATCAAATATATTAAGCAATGTTGTAAATGTAATTGACAGTCTTTTCTCCATTGATCCTAAACCATTCCTTTAAGGCTCATCTTCTAAGAAAGTATACAATCTTTTTTATCTGGAAATGAAATGGTATATATTCCTTTGCAAAAGAAGAAACAGCATTCCAGTTTTTGAAGGTTTTAAAAGACACACATATATATATATATATATATATATATATATATATATATATATATATCATGTGCAATTACGAAAAACACTAGAATGTACGAAGATATCAAAGATAATAATATGGACTTGTTCTCGAAAAAGGATTTGCCATTGATTTGAGTTTTGGATTTTTCTGCAGGGTTTTTAATTTGTAGTTTATAAAATATTTTGTTCGTTTTGTTTAGTCTTGCAAGTATGTTTTCTACGAATGTTCTTTGAGTACATGGTGTGTTATTTGTATTGGTTAAAGATTTTAAATGCATGGGTATGCTTTTGAGTAATGTGTAGTACATCAGGAAAATACTTGAAGGTATTCTGTATATGTAATATATGTTTAATATCAAAATAATAGAAGTCCTTAATTCTATAGTCGTATAACTGGTCGACATATATAATGTTATAGAAAAACGTCTTATTGTTTGAAGCTATGTCTTTATTGTTACATAAAATAGTTTTTGGTTTGGGTTTATAGATTATGAGTAACATTACTCCATGGGGATAGAACATTAGATAGAAACATGTTTTCGTTAGCAACTTCATGTAAAATATTTTTGCTGATGTTACATTCAAAAAGTTAGGAATCACCATATTATTTTAGAATTTTCTGATAGAATAGTTAACCTGGGATCCTCCTGCTATGTATGTATGTATCCATGTATATGTGTGTAATACTTTATGTGATTAAAATTTGAGAGTACTTTAATAAATTTTAAGTCTTTTAACAAAAACCTTGTATTTCTTGCAGGATAATGCTATTTAGCTCTTAAACCCTATGATATCACTCTGTTCCAGCAAGAAGAAATAGATACAACATTTAAAAAAATGAAATTGGAAGTACATGCACGAGAATCTTTTGTCTGATGTTCAATTTGAACACGCAGTATTTCATGTTTGCAACCTATATATTATTTCTAACATAACCTGATTTTCCATTAATGCGTTGTCCAAAATTTTACAGGCTCTGTGTACCCATATTGAATACAATGCTACCAGTGTGTAGCCCATATTTAGAACAATACTGCCCGTATGTAGCCCTTACCCAGCCAGCAAACATATATCGAGCCGCCGTCGGCCCGATATAGTTTTTATATCGGGCCGATATCGTAAACGATGTTGGGCCGCAATCGGCTTGCCCATCGGCATTTGATCGGCCTGATACCGGCAAAATTATTTATCGGCCCGTCGTCGGCCCGATATCGGCAAAATTGCTTATCGGCATGTCGTCGGTTTTATGTAACACCCTCAATAATACCACAAATACAGCACTTTGCCATGTATATAACAAACAACACTGATTTATCTTATAAACATTTACTTTGAAAAGGCATTATGTCATAATAACATTAGAACAACTATTTTATTTATTCACTTACATGATTATTTTTATTACAATGAATTTTTTCTTTACCATATAAGATTAATGATTTATTAAAAATTCTACCAAGAAGGCCAATAAACCAAGTGGACACAGTTTTACATCATTGTTTACAAATAGAAAACATATGAACACACATATATCATACATCTGCGTTTACAATTTAAATATGGCAACTAAAATCTTAACCAAATAAAAATCTAAATTATCCTCAGAATGTACTATGGACAAACAATTGAAAGTGGAGTATTACAATTTGATAATTTTAATGACAGTGTAGGATATCAATTGTATTTCATATTTAACATACATTTCAATGCAATCACAGATAAATAGTAATCTTAAATTATCTGTTATTTCAAAGAGTCTTAACAGAAAAACATAGATGAAGAAATGTTACTTATTCTGTACCATAATACTTAAGGGGTAAAACAATATACAGAACATGTATCATATTATACTTTATAGCAATTACATGTTTATAAACTGATGTTAACGCCTTATTTTAGACTACCTACTCTATACAATTGACAGTGGTAAAGCAAAAAAAAAATATGATAATATCCAAAAAATAAAGTAATCGCAACTATTAAAATGTAGTCTATTAACGCCACGTTTAGACTGTCAATCCTTAACAAAACAATAAACAGTCTTGAGGCTTACTACACTGCAATTCAGAAGATAAGATTAGAACATAGATTATATAACATCCGTCTTGATACAGGTGTTTAAGTATAATTGACAGCAAGTATGTTTTTACAGTTTTCAAATAGCAAACAATCCATAAAGTCCACATTGTGTCCCAATTTATAATGTGTAAGTAACAACATTATGTTTTCTGTACATAACAAATACAATTACAGTAACAAGAAGATATATGCGGTACAAAACACATCAGAATACATTAAGTTGATGGTACAAAGGAATAATGTGATTGAACCTGGAGACTGATAAATATAACGGCCAAATTTGTTTTATTAAAGTAACATTACTACTTAAAATCAAGGATAATTTCGTACAATATTTCTTAAAATAAACTTAACCAATTAAAAATTGATGTTCCTTAATGGCACTTGCCAAAATTTCAACGCCAGATGTGGTCAAGTCAAATAGATGTTTGTAGATACACAATGCTCGTTGTTTTTTCATTTTAATTTCCCGCAATGATATCTAGTCATACAACACATTAACACTAACATGGTGTTTGTGTGTCGTATGAATAGATATATTCGCAGGAAATTCAAATAGAATTAATTGTGGTCACAAATAAATAAAAACGAGCATTTTGATTCTACAAACATCTATGTAATCATACCACATCTTGCGTTGAAATTGTGGCTATAGCTATATGAAACACTGATTGTTTAGGTGTTAACTTTATTTGACAAAATACTCTATGAAATTTTCGTTGATTTTGAGTGTTTTAGAGACTTTTATAGCCCATTAATTGATGTAATTAGCTCGACAAATGTGTACATATTTTGGTCTTTGTCTGTAATACAATTGAATATATTTTTAAAAAATCATTTTGATCTCAGTTCCATATATACCGGTAATTTACATTCAAGAATAAAATTAAACTCATTTTCGAGTTTACAACAAATAAATACATTTCTTTGATCTAATAGAATAGACACAGGTCTAGCCATCTACCTGTCTCAATATTTAATCTATATGATAAAATGCATACTTTTGATAAACTTAATGGAAACTTTTTTACATGACAAATATTCAGGTATGGTTGAAATTGAAAAACAGCAATATATTGACAAAATGTGCCTTCTTTAGGCAACAACAGGATTAAATACAAAAAGGAATAAAACAATCCTGCTGATATATTATTATTAAAAATATTATTTTTAGCCGTTTAAAAGTAACCTATTAAACGTACTGATGTATAAAATGTGTAAAAATGCGACTGTATGTAACTAAGTATAACACACAGCTTGCATGAAACAGGAATTAAGGACAATTAATTTTAACAAAATGTACATAATTAGTATAAAAATGCACTTTTCACCCACAATCTAATCTCAACTACCTATTTGGAACAATATACAGCAAAAAGGGGCAGGACTTACTCTGCCATTCACCAAATTTAGCCAACGACTGCAAGTTGAAACATTTTGTTTTAGAAATTTATATTTAAATGCATCAATTTCTTCATTAAAACCTATTTATCATAAAATAGCAATTACAAGTTACAAAATTGTATAATATATATTGATGCAAATTTGGCTAAAGAAAGGAAAGCCTTGAAGGGCATTGTTCACAGATTGTCAAAATGACACTATATGGCGTATACTGATGATGGAGATAAAGTTTAGTTTATGAATAGTGATCATTTGAAATTGATATACATATATATATATCATGTGCAATTACGAAAAACACTAGAATGTACGAAGATATCAAAGATAATAATATGGACTTGTTCTCGAAAAAGGATTTGCCATTGATTTGAGTTTTGGATTTTTCTGCAGGGTTTTTAATTTGTAGTTTATAAAATATTTTGTTCGTTTTGTTTAGTCTTGCAAGTATGTTTTCTACGAATGTTCTTTGAGTACATGGTGTGTTATTTGTATTGGTTAAAGATTTTAAATGCATGGGTATGCTTTTGAGTAATGTGTAGTACATCAGGAAAATACTTGAAGGTATTCTGTATATGTAATATATGTTTAATATCAAAATAATAGAAGTCCTTAATTCTATAGTCGTATAACTGGTCGACATATATAATGTTATAGAAAAACGTCTTATTGTTTGAAGCTATGTCTTTATTGTTACATAAAATAGTTTTTGGTTTGGGTTTATAGATTATGAGTAACATTACTCCATGGGGATAGAACATTAGATAGAAACATGTTTTCGTTAGCAACTTCATGTAAAATATTTTTGCTGATGTTACATTCAAAAAGTTAGGAATCACCATATTATTTTAGAATTTTCTGATAGAATAGTTAACCTGGGATCCTCCTGCTATGTATGTATGTATCCATGTATATGTGTGTAATACTTTATGTGATTAAAATTTGAGAGTACTTTAATAAATTTTAAGTCTTTTAACAAAAACCTTGTATTTCTTGCAGGATAATGCTATTTAGCTCTTAAACCCTATGATATCACTCTGTTCCAGCAAGAAGAAATAGATACAACATTTAAAAAAATGAAATTGGAAGTACATGCACGAGAATCTTTTGTCTGATGTTCAATTTGAACACGCAGTATTTCATGTTTGCAACCTATATATTATTTCTAACATAACCTGATTTTCCATTAATGCGTTGTCCAAAATTTTACAGGCTCTGTGTACCCATATTGAATACAATGCTACCAGTGTGTAGCCCATATTTAGTACAATACTGCCCGTATGTAGCCCTTACCCAGCCAGCAAACATATATCGAGCCGCCGTCGGCCCGATATAGTTTTTATATCGGGCCGATATCGTAAACGATGTTGGGCCGCAATCGGCTTGCCCATCGGCATTTGATCGGCCTGATACCGGCAAAATTATTTATCGGCCCGTCGTCGGCCCGATATCGGCAAAATTGCTTATCGGCATGTCGTCGGTTTTATGTAACACCCTCAATAATACCACAAATACAGCACTTTGCCATGTATATAACAAACAACACTGATTTATCTTATAAACATTTACTTTGAAAAGGCATTATGTCATAAAAACATTAGAACAACTATTTTATTTATTCACTTACATGATTATTTTTATTACAATGAATTTTTTCTTTACCATATAAGATTAATGGTTTATTAAAAATTCTACCAAGAAGGCCAATAAACCAAGTGGACACAGTTTTACATCATTGTTTACAAATAGAAAACATATGAACACACATATATCATACATCTGCGTTTACAATTTAAATATGGCAACTAAAATCTTAACCAAATAAAAATCTAAATTATCCTCAGAATGTACTATGGACAAACAATTGAAAGTGGAGTATTACAATTTGATAATTTTAATGACAGTGTAGGATATCAATTGTATTTCATATTTAACATACATTTCAATGCAATCACAGATAAATAGTAATCTTAAATTATCTGTTATTTCAAAGAGTCTTAACAGAAAAACATAGATGAAGAAATGTTACTTATTCTGTACCATAATACTTAAGGGGTAAAACAATATACAGAACATGTATCATATTATACTTTATAGCAATTACATGTTTATAAACTGATGTTAACGCCTTATTTTAGACTACCTACTCTATACAATTGACAGTGGTAAAGCAAAAAAAATATATGATAATATCCAATAAATAAAGTAATCGCAACTATTAAAATGTAGTCTATTAACGCCACGTTTAGACTGTCAATCCTTAACAAAACAATAAACAGTCTTGAGGCTTACTACACTGCAATTCAGAAGATAAGATTAGAACATAGATTATATAACATCCGTCTTGATACAGGTGTTTAAGTATAATTGACAGCAAGTATGTTTTTACAGTTTTCAAATAGCAAACAATCCATAAAGTCCACATTGTGTCCCAATTTATAATGTGTAAGTAACAACATTATGTTTTCTGTACATAACAAATACAATTACAGTAACAAGAAGATATATGCGGTACAAAACACATCAGAATACATTAAGTTGATGGTACAAAGGAATAATGTGATTGAACCTGGAGACTGATAAATATAACGGCCAAATTTGTTTTATTAAAGTAACATTACTACTTAAAATCAAGGATAATTTCGTACAATATTTCTTAAAATAAACTTAACCAATTAAAAATTGATGTTCCTTAATGGCAATTGCCAAAATTTCAACGCCAGATGTGGTCAAGTCAAATAGATGTTTGTAGATACACAATGCTCGTTGTTTTTTCATTTTAATTTCCCGCAATGATATCTAGTCATACAACACATTAACACTAACATGGTGTTTGTGTGTCGTATGAATAGATATATTCGCAGGAAATTCAAATAGAATTAATTGTGGTCACAAATAAATAAAAACGAGCATTTTGATTCTACAAACATCTATGTAATCATACCACATCTTGCGTTGAAATTGTGGCTATAGCTATATGAAACACTGATTGTTTAGGTGTTAACTTTATTTGACAAAATACTCTATGAAATTTTCGTTGATTTTGAGTGTTTTAGAGACTTTTATAGCCCATTAATTGATGTAATTAGCTCGACAAATGTGTACATATTTTGGTCTTTGTCTGTAATACAATTGAATATATTTTTAAAAAATCATTTTGATCTCAGTTCCATATATACCGGTAATTTACATTCAAGAATAAAATTAAACTCATTTTCGAGTTTACAACAAATAAATACATTTCTTTGATCTAATAGAATAGACACAGGTCTAGCCATCTACCTGTCTCAATATTTAATCTATATGATAAAATGCATACTTTTGATAAACTTAATGGAAACTTTTTTACATGACAAATATTCAGGTATGGTTGAAATTGAAAAACAGCAATATATTGACAAAATGTGCCTTCTTTAGGCAACAACAGGATTAAATACAAAAAGGAATAAAACAATCCTGCTGATATATTATTATTAAAAATATTATTTTAGCCGTTTAAAGTAACCTATTAAACGTACTGATGTATAAAATGTGTAAAAATGCGACTGTATGTAACTAAGTATAACACACAGCTTGCATGAAACAGGAATTAAGGACAATTAATTTTAACAAAGTGTACATAATTAGTATAAAAATGCACTTTTCACCCACAATCTAATCTCAACTACCTATTTGGAACAATATACAGCAAAAAGGGGCAGGACTTACTCTGCCATTCACCAAATTTAGCCAACGACTGCAAGTTGAAACATTTTGTTTTAGAAATTTATATTTAAATGCATCAATTTCTTCATTAAAACCTATTTATCATAAAATTGCAATTACAAGTTACAAAATTGTATAATATATATTGATGCAAATTTGGCTAAAGAAAGGAAAGCCTTGAAGGGCATTGTTCACAGATTGTCAAAATGACACTATATGGCGTAGACTGATGATGGAGATAAAGTTTAGTTTATGAATAGTGATCATTTGAAATTGATAAAATTATAAAGTGTTACACACTTGAAACTAGCGTTACACACTCGAAACGATTGAATATGTTGAAATAGCTTGTTTCTGTTTATTCCGTTACAATTTGTAGAGTGGCTAGTTTCTGCTAATTCCTTTAAATTGTGTAACAACAGTACACGAACATCACTTATATAAATAAAGTATCAAAAGCAGACTTTGTATATCAGTCCGGATTGCCAAGTGGTAACAGCAATAACTGTTTAATCAATATAATGACATACAATGGTTCGAGTCTCGATAACGGCAAACGTTGTTCTTAATACTTAAATTCTAAATTCTATTCATGTTAGTATATTAACTTAACGCCTTAATATGTAAGAATATTTATATAATGAATCAAGGGCAGTCTTATTTTGAGGATGACACAATAAAAGTCATAATTTAAAGTGTATAAGGTAAGATTAAAATTGTAAACCTTATTAGTTGTAACTATTAACACAATTAACAGTTATATAGAAAGTTAACTAATCATCATAATGTTCTTTGGCCATGGCTGATGTCATCGTCGAAGGCTTGGTGCACCCTCCCTCATGGCAGCCACTGGCATTCGAAGCAATGTTTTTATGAAAAACTCCATGTAACTGTTTGTGTTCAGAAAGACTTGCTTGAGGGCTTCTGAAAAAGTACAAGTTTAGGATTATTATTATATGATTATTTAAATACATGTGCTCAAATATCCCAAGATTTTTAATTTATAAAAACATGACATTTGCTTCCTTTTTCATGGACAAGTATTATTGATAACTTTTCAAATATACAGTGCTATTTAATTTTGATGATCTGTTCTTAAAACCTCAAATATTATGGCAGTTTAATTCATATAGTCACCAGAATAACACATGTTTTAAATTATCTGCATAAAGTATTGCACTACTGCTGACTAGTACTTTATGCCAGGGCTTAACACTAACTTTTTTTCAACTAGCCCATTCGGGCTTGTAAATGCAGAACCTACTAGCCCTTACCAATCTTTCATGTGCCCTGACCCAAGTATATCAAAACCTTTATATTTATCATTCAACTTGTATTTTCTTGTGCGTAGAGATGCAGGGTTTGCACCAATCGACCGCCCCCGGTTTTAACCGGCGGTTTTTACCGGTTAAAACCGCCCCGGTCAATACTCCCGAAGTGGTCATTACTGGTCAATACTGGTCGATTGAACTTGACCCCCAATTTTAATTTATATTCCATGCATAATTTAACAATATTGATAATATAAATTGAACAGACTTGTTGACAATAATGTCTTAAGCTATTAATACCCACTATTTTATACCTGTTCATGCAATTTGTAGGCCAATCTCTCAAAATTTTGCAAATAAGTCAAAGTTGGTCAATTGGATTTTTCTGGTTGATTGAACTTTTTTTCAATTCTAATGAATTATGATGCTCAGATTTTTGTGTGCTTGATTCAACAAGAACCTGTCAGTTACTGTGTATGAGTTGTTCCTCATACCCCACTGTCCCCACAGTCTTCTAACAGTCTTCTCACCTATACAGGTTGCGGCACCCAAAACTGATAATAGGGCCTTAAACGGCAACTTTTTGACACAATCCTTACTTGTCATGTATTCTTGCATTGATTTCTTTAAATACTTTTTAAACAAAATAGTAAAAAAAACTTTAATTTTTATTGATATAAGAATATAAAATCATAATAAGAAATAATTATTAAAAGAAAAAAAATAATTGAAAAGAAGAGTAGACCCACAATAAGAAAACATTATTTGTTGGCAAAATCAAGAACTTTGATTGTTTATTTATTTGAATACCAATTGAACTTTTTAATATGAAAAGGAAAAAAACCCTCTTAATACAGAAAGGAAACAAGTGAGAAGTAACTATTAAATTAATAGCAAGTACAATGTAATCTTCTTTTGTGTGAGTGATATAAAATAGCCTAAGGGCAGATTTGCTTAATTGTCAATATCAGAGACATAACACTGCATGCATTTTATTACCAACTAAGAGGCCAGATTTATAACCCTAGAATACACAAGAGTTCTGTTTGTCCATCTGCTTATCAAATAGATATATCAATAGATAAGGGAAGTGCTATTGTACATACAATAGTAATAATACTTTAGTAACAGATGTGATACACTGAGATAAAGATATTGCCTTAGTCCTTATGTATTTGAGGCTGTTTCCATAAATAATAAAGAAGTAACTTTTTTCAGCTTTAAAGATTTTTTTTTTACAATAAATAACCCAGAAAAAAGTTTATCAATTACAGAATAATTATTGATTTAATATAAAATGGCTCCTTTGTAATGTTTAAATGCTACAATTTTCAATCGACCAGTATTGACCAGTTAAGACCAGTAATGACCAGTATTGACCGGTTTTAACCGGGTATTGACCGCCGGCCCGGTCAATACTCAATTGACCGGTCAATATGCCAACCCTGTAGAGATGCGCAAAAAGGATTCAATAATTCTTATTAGCGTGCCTTACTAATGCTAATGAATTCAATATTCATCTACTTAAGACATCTATTTGTAATCTACACGCCATTTCGGGAGAAATTTCCTTTTTTTTCCCTCATACTTTCTCTTACTTTCCTCCTTCCCTTTTCTTGTCTTATCTGAGGAACCCCCATCCCCACCCGTAAAGCCAAACATTTTTTACATAGATTGCCGCGGTTACTGTCTGACAACAAATGGTAAGTGAATCTTAGGTTTCGCAAAATAACGTGGTACGGTAGTCGTAACAATGGTACAGGGTTAACTCTCTACTAAAAGCCGGGATCGACCATTAATATTAGTTTTGCTAATTGAATTGCGTTAAAAAGATTGTCAAAAGACTCCTAATCAGTCAAACAAATTACAATTATTTAAAATTGATAAATAACTAATAATTTTATAGTAACTTTGTGTTAATGTCGAGTTGCCTTCATCCACCCCGGACGATCCTGGGCGATCCCGGCTTTTAGATTATAACGTATTTTCATCGAGAAAACACGTCACTACGAGGAAACCAATCAAAAACCGTATCTAGCGGAATTCCGTTTAAAAATAGGTACTGACGTGTTTTATCAGGAAACCTGCCGGGGATTTTCTGAATTATTGGCCTCTTTTTGATTGCAATCAGGGGGTTCCAAATCTATTTCTATCTATCTATGTATCTATACTGTCTAACTCCCCTTGCGGGTATTATTGACAGGTGCGCAGTCAGTGCAAGATAAAAGTGTTAAGGTTCATGGGGGATAAAATTCATTAAAACTTCGCTTTGGGTTTTCTTCATTCAATGTGGTACAATATGGTCAAGCTATATATCATTTTAAAGCTTAAGACGGATAGAATAACATAAACACATTTTTGACACTCAATATTTGTGTGCTTTATTCATATTTTGGTTTAAAACCAATACATTTTTACACTAATTTACAAAATCTCAATCTAAAGTAAGGAAGGATATGCACTACCTTAAGTTGAATAAATACAAAGCTATACACATATACAAGGTCAAGTTAGCAACATTTCACAGAAAATTATTGTCATAAAACAACAAATGAGTTTTTATTCAACTGCCTTTTTTGGATAAATTTCCTAAACAAAGTTCTAAAAATAACTAAGACGTAACTACTTTTTAAAAATCCAGGTATGTTGGATAATAAGAGTAAAAATTCTATTTCAAAGGCTTAACAATTTTGTTATTTACCTCTCAACCAAATTGCAAATTTTAAACCATCTCCAATTGAAATAGATTGTGGACGAAAAAATAAAATTGTAAAGGAATATAAAGAAATTGGCAAACCGATTGATTTTATATTTCGATTCCTTCTACCCATTTTGAAAGCGTGGCCATCGCTGTGCTCCGTAGAAAAAAACGTGCAAAACAAATCGGTCGAAACCACGTGCAGTGGTGAGAAAACCGGGTATGTGTATACACATACCTGAGAAAACACATACTTAATTTGACAGTTGGGTGGCAACTAGTAAAACAACTATTAACATTAATCAGCAAGAGATCGCACTAAATAACAGAAATGACCAGGGGTGGTATTCCAGTAGCTTCTTAAAAGATGAGGATAAGAAATAATCTTATCTTATTTTTTAACTTAACTAAGGATAAAATTGAGATATTTCTTAAGTGGTATTCCGAGGAAAATCTTAAGGTAATCTTTATTAAGATTTGCCTTAAATCTATTTTTAACCTCAAGCGGAACGAATGCTAATTTGCATAAATTTTCGGTTTTTACCGTTCTAAATAAAGTAACGGAAGTTTCATCTGCGCATGGGCGAACATTTGTTGCCAGACGATAATGTCAACGAAGATGGCTGAAATAGAAAGCAAGAAGAAGCGGTCGGAAAACTTCAGCGCCAACGACTGCTTGTTGCTGGCTCAAATTATAAATGAGCCGGTTAAAGAAGGGTCTATTATGACCCGTTATGCTTATCTAAAAAGCAGATTCAATCCATGTAAGTATAAACAAACGTTATTTTTCATTATTCGTTATGGTGCAGCTGTCAATTTTGACATATATTAATTATGATATTTGGCCTCTTGTTTTGTACACACATATTTTTTTAGTCGACAAAGTTAATAAATTTGACACGATCATGCATTAACACTTTCTTTTTATATAAAATATACTTATTATAAAAAATGATTTTTAAACTGGTAAACTAAAATATGTCACAATTAGGCTATTTGACAGATGAAAGTAGTAAATGTTTATGACAAACAGACACATAACAGTTTTGCTTACAAGCATGTTGTGGAATCATTAAGTTGACAAATGTCAGCTATTTTGTAGCATTACTTAAGTCTATTATTCATGATAAAAGATAGTTTTATTTCATATTTTCTAGCCTTAAAATATTAAACCTCAAGTTTATTTATTGTTAGCCATAGTTTGCAGTGTGGTACAACTGTCATGTTTGATTGTGTCTAAATACATACATTTAAAATTAAACTCTATTACAGTTTGATATGCAAATATCATATTTTCAGCAATTACTTCTGCATCAAAAAAGATTATGTGGGAGACTGTCTCTTCCATTTTCAATGTGAGGGCAGAGTACCCGAGGGAATGTATAGTCCTGCAGAAAAAGTGGGACAATCTGGTACAGACCCACAGGGCCAAATATCAAGACCATCTGTTGGCACAAAACAGAACAGGTTAGTACTTGTATAAATAATCAATTTTTAAATAAATTTTAGGAAAGCAACCAATCCTCAAGGTTTGGTTTATGTAATATAAGGGGTTAAATTCTTTTTTGTTTAACAGTAAAATTGTTTGGACCTTATTGTATACATAAAAAATCTGTCTTATGAGCAATAATTCAATAGTTTTTTATCAAGTCATCATTTTTTGTTTTAGAGTAATTGATAAAATTATTATTTTTTGTTTAACGGAAAAATTGTTTGGTCCTTATTGTCTACCTAAAATATATGTCTTATGAGCAATTATTCAATTGTTTTTTTATTAAGTAACCATTATATTATTCAACATTTTTTGTTTCAGTGTAATTGATAAAATATCAAATATTTGTACAAAAATATTAAACATATATAAAATATGCCATAAAACCCCCAATTTGTCACCCAATATCCAAAAAAAATGCTATACTGCAGGTGGTGGAGCTGTCACCACTGTGCTAGGGCCAATTACAGAGGCAATTATGGACGTGGTTGGTAGAAGTTCTTCCAACACTGTCGGAATAGTTGAAGCAACATTTGACAGCGGGTTTCTACAGCTTGATGCATTTGATGCATTTAGCGATAGGTAATTTATTTCTTTAAAAATTGAGGGGGGGGGCGGGGGTATCAGTTATACAATTTCATTTTGTCAGACGTTTTTCTACAGTTTCTGCATGTAAGAATACCTAACCCATTCCCATTTATTTCCAACTTGTTTAAAAAAAATCCCAATTCAAGAATAATAGCACACAAGTCATAAACAACACTATTCTTCAGTCTCTATCATATCCAAAAAGATTAAACAGATAAATTCTGAGATCATATCTATTAATGTGTAATACATAATTATATTCACTATATAATTACCCTAGTATACAATACAAATTGAATAGCATTAAAAATCCCTTATGCACCTATGTTCTTTTTTCCCCCAACAGATAAAAAAATGCCTAATTTTTTATATGCAGTATGTTGACAAAGCAATTAATTATAATTATTTTTTTTTAATTGGTCAATCAAAGCCCTGGGGCATCACAAGGACCTCAAACAGCTACTGCAATCCATCTGCCGACTGCAGCACCAAACAGGTTCAATCGTGCTTTGCCAGTAACTGGTAGTGGACCGGCTGCAATTGCCAATGATGCCACAAGGTACTTATCACATTATGGGTATACATTGGTGCACAAGAATTGGTTTAAAAAAATATATAAAATAATGATCAACCAAACAAATTGGATACATGTACTTTAATTAAACATAATTTAAATTTAACAGGTTTCAATTAAAACACACTCATGCATTTTGATGACATCAAATAAACAAGATATGTTTTTGTCAGAAACACAATGCCCCCTATTGCACAGCTTTGAAGCCATATATTTGACCTTTGACCTTGAAGGATTACCTTGACCTTTCACCACTCAAAATGTGCAACTCCATGAGATGCAAATGCATGCCAAATATCAAGTTGCTATAAGTCTGTCACACCTATTAATTGCTAGTAATAATGCTTTTTAAAACTGCAAACATCTGGCGCAGACCGCTGTTATTGAGAATTCTACTGTCATGCACACTTCCAGGCCAACGTGCAACAATATTTGTTATTTTGTCAAAAGCATCAATGACAATTTGAACATTTATACTGTGAAAACCTTTTCGATTCACATACACTGCTTCATCTTCTGATGGCGCCTTTATTCTTACATGAGTTCCATCAATTAATCCCACCACTCTTGGAAATCGGGCAATTCAATGAAAATGTTCTACCTGAACATCTAGCTCTTGAATGGTGGTTGGAAATTTAATAAATCTGTTTACAAACCGTTGAGATGAAAGTTGTTGTGTAACCTCGTTAATTACTTTAGAAACGGTGGACTGTGAAACATTGTGTATGTCGGCATCATTCAATTGTATGCCACCAGTTGCCAAGAATCTTAAGGTCAAAAGGATTTTTTCCATGGCAGAGAGACTATTATGTCGGTGAGTTGCTGGCTGTATTCTTGGGCCAAGTAATTGTTCCAGAAACATCAACCCATTTCTATCAAATCTGTACCGTTCTAATAGTTGACCATTTGTAAGAAGATCAACTATATTTTCTCTAACTTGCATGATTGTCTACAAAAAAAGACAATTAAACTTCATTATTAAATAACGATAAAATATATAAATCACTTACCTGCATTTCATTTAAAATCCAATGGAGTTTTTGAACAATTTCTCTGAAGTGCCAGTGCTTACTTGTATGTAAAGCACGTCACTTTCTGAGAATGCATTCATTCATTTATATCCATTATCCTTCAGTTATATCACAAATCACACAATTTCAATACACTGCAGTTAAATCCTTCCAATCTTTGTACAAAAACGTAACGCGTGTCACAATAACGTGTATTATTATCAACCACCATTTCAAAATGGGTGGGGTAATTTTATTGAAGAAAAATTAAATATACAATTCCAATGTCTTTTTAACTTCCAAACACCATCATTACAACAATATCTAACCATTATGTTGAGATGTTTTTCATATTTTCCTGAATAATGAACGATTGGGAAACGTTATTTTCGCAATAAACCATAACGCATTTATAACTTTCACAGTTTTACAAAGTGCATTTATCCCATTTTCACAGCGACATTGACGGTATAACACGTTGTGGAATATACTTGCTTGTATTCAACACTGTGGAATATACCTGTCGCGTGCACGGACTACTTTTTAAATGACGTCATGCGATATGCGCTAAAATTAGGTCGATTGGTTCATTGATCGAATTTTAAGGTCATCCATTAGAAGAAAATGTGCATAGTTTGCAGAAAAATATATATATGACATATTCACCAAAAGAAATGTTGAAATAAAATATAAAATTACACGATTTTTGTTTTGTTATATTTTTTATTTATATTTACCTTACCACTGAATGATTTTTTATAAGAAACAAAGTCGACAAAACTTAAGCTTCAAAATTATACGACCTTCAACCTTTAAATCTAGTTCATATGACATAATTTTTCGCCATCCGTGTAATGAATCAGCTGATTGATGGCGTCATAAAATGACATACTTATTGCGTCATTTTCCCCATGTTTTTGATAATTTATTATAAACGCGACTTATTTCACATGTTTTCTACATGTACTGTAGATCTATGTCGACATATCTGAATTGTCAATTGATCACATTTTCCTTATTTCGTGTAATGTGCATTGTTTATAACCAAAGCATATAGATCTACTTTTGACATTTAACTTAAATATTAAGAATGTACAACAAGCCATACACATATCGCACAGTTCATGAATAATCTGCTATGTTTGCTTTCCTATTTAATTCACGTTAGGCATAGAGCTGTGTAAAGTATAAGATGGTAAAAATAGCACCACACTGGAATTGGGAACGTCCCATTTTGTACACGGGTATTTTCTACTCATTTATCTGTTGTGTACTGGAATGTTTTCCATTCTTTGTGTATTTATATATTAAATTATTTTCTCGTACAATAAGGGCATTTACCATAGATAAATAAAACATTGTGCAAGTTTAAACATAATTATGTTTGTATGCAGAAATCTGCAAATGCAACCGAGTTTACCAACGGCTATTATTAGATAAACTGCTCCGGTTCATTTGAACAGCAGTAATGTACAGTAAATGACGTAGCGTGTGACGAAGAAGAAAGTTTATCGCGTTCATAAACTCATTTGAATAAAGTGATAGAATGGCATAAGGGTCTTTATTTAACTATGCTAAAATAATTATTAAAGACCCTAGATGAAAAATCAATTTTTGAGTTAAATGGATTATTAGATGGATTTTAAAGGGTAATTAAAGGTAAGATACTAGTTCTTACGTGTTTTGATTTCTGTTTGTACTTTTGTCGTTCCCTGTTCTCGGGGAAATGATTTTAACATGAGCGCCATTGATGCATCGGATCACACACGGCATACCCTTAACATTAAATAAAAACACGTTCTGCGCGTCCTTAAATTCGTCGTCCGAAGTCGGAAAACGTATTGCCCTGTATATTTTGTCAAATGAAGTGTCAGTCGCTGTTGTCTGTTTACTCGTCAAAATTGTCAAGGTCGTCGACAGCTAAAGAAACTTCAGCGTACAGTTTATTTAGTATTGACAGACCTGTACAAAGTCGACCCAGTCAAAAATCATAAAAAGCGACATTTAAAGTTATGGTAGCCAGAACTAGGTCGTCGATGGTGTACATGTATGTTGACATCGACAGCATTTTGTCAGTAGCAATCGCCGCCATATTGGATTTTGATCATTTTCTTTCGAAAATAGAATGAATTATAGTAAAGTAAAATCATCTTTTCGCGGTCGTTATGTGTTAAAATTCGCATACTGCGTAAAATTGAATGTAGGCATATGGTGATATTTTTACTTGTTTTACAGTTTATGTGTGAATTTTTTAAAGACTATTTTGCGTACCAGAACAAATACATGTATATCACTACGCATGGTTAAATTTGTTAGACTTTAAGCGCTTTTATGACTGAATTAAAATTATTGTTAAGGTTATTAGATCTATTTATGTTAAATGTCACGTTGAAAAAATCAAATGGGATAAATAGAATACTAGGATTAGCGTTGAATACAGAGAAGTTTATGTTGCTCGGCTCGAACACCGAAAGCGCTCGCCAAGGCTAACCTAGTATTCTCTATTTATCACACCACAGTATTGATTTAACAAGCGGATACAACCGACTATCTATAAATAAACTCGAGTTGTTGAGGCTACTTACCAATAGAACATCGCTCTTTATAAATTGTTCTCCAAAATTGCACGTCAATATTAAAATACGTGTAAATAAATGGGTACCGTAAATAAACAATGGACGCGTTTGTGTTTTTAACTTTAAGGACGAGTTTAAGGGAATAATTTTGTCTCTTAAATTTTAAGGAAAAAACGAACAGTTTTAAGGAATTTCTTAATATAAGAAATTTATGGAATACCACTTAAGAAATTTCTTAAATATTAAGGAAAAAACTGCTATTTTAAGTGAAAACGTATTATTTAAGGAAACTTCCACAAGATAAGAAGCTACTGGAATACCACCCCAGGTCGAGATATCATCACTTACCCTATTTGAAATATTTTCCAGCTGAAAATTGTCCCCCACACGTCTTTTTTAGTTTATTTGTATTGTTTTTATGGAGCCGAAGTGCATCTCACAGAAAATCCATCCAACTTTCGTTGTTTTCACTTTCGTTATTAAAAACTCCGTTTAAAAGAATTATTTCTACTTTTAGATTGTTAAAGCGATGTATTATTATATATTATCAATAGAATAGTATACCGTGATGAATTTAACGGAGTTACCTATCGATCTTTCTGTCAGTCTGTAAGTACTATTTTATGCGCAATAATATAAGTAATGTGATTCGACAACGATTTTAAACATTGGTGAAATGCTTCTTACATAGTTATTCTTTTGAGTGTTTATGAGGTTTGATCGTGCAGTTTTCAAACATCAACGGAAAGATTACAATCCAATGCATTTGTCATCGTAAACCGTTTGGAATGTCAATTAGGCGATGAGTGAGTTTTTAGCATGTTTCTTTCTATTTTATTAATTTAAAAATGGCTGCCCCCATGGTGATGAAATGACATGCGTTCGAGTTTTGATATTTCTAGATATGTAAACTTTTTTTTTTACTATTTAAGCGTAACTTGCCCTCGTCAATGTCGATATTAATCACTAGTTATATAATTTTCCGACGAAATACGTGGAATAAACATGATTCAGATTTTTGAAAATAATGTATATTTTATTGTTAAAATCGCTTTGTATTTTGATTGATTTTGTGGATGTTATGATACGTTGATGTTCAAAATTGGTAGCAGTTTGAAGGAAAAACATCCTTCAAAGCATATATGTATACATTTTCAATGTGGCACTCTTCTTTTAGTCAAATTTGAGTTCAATGCTAGGGGTCCCACATTTTTCAAATTGAAGCCTCTACATGAACCTTAAATATGAATAAGTGAGGAAGACAAAAGTATGTTTGATTAATCATGCATGGTGAAGTGATTTAAAGTTGGAATGTTTGTTGTCTCCGACTTCACTCTGGGATTTAATTTTCATCTGATCGTACTGTATTAAGATTGTTGCATCTTTGAAAAGCTTATTTAAAATGCAGTTTATTGATATATAACACATAATCCCTCCCAAAATACACACGACCGGTCGGGCATGTTCCTGTGACATTGGCTACGTAGACCACGTAGAGATATCATCACTTACCCTATTTGAAATATTTTCCAGCTGAAAATTGTCCCCCACACGTCTTTTTTAGTTTATTTGTATTGTTTTTATGGAGCCGAAGTGCATCTCACAGAATATCCATCCAACTTTCGTTGTTTTAACTTTCGTTATTAAAAACTCCGTTTAAAAGAATTATTTCTACTTTTAGATTGTTAAAGCGATGTATAATTATATATTATCAATATAATAGTATACCGTGATGAATTTAACGGAGTTACCTATCGATCTTTCTGTCAGTCTGTAAGCGTTCTATTTTATGCGCAATAATATAAGTAATGTGATTCGACAACGAGTGTAAACATTGGTGAAATGCTTCTTACATAGTTATTCTTTTGAGTGTTTATGAGGTCTGATCGTGCAGTTTGCAAACATCAACGGAAAGATTACAATCCAATGCATTTGTCATCGTAAACCGTTTGGAATGTCAATTAGGCGATGAGTGAGTTTTTAGCATGTTTCTTTTATTTTATTAATTTAAAAAATGGCTGCCCCATGGTGATGAAATGACATGTGTTCGAGTTTTGATATTTCTAGATATGTAAACTTTTTTTTTTACTATTTAAGCGTAACTTGCCCTCGTCAATGTCGATATTAATCACTAGTTATATAATTTTCCGACGAAATACGTGGAATAAACATGATTCAGATTTTTGAAAATAATGTATATTTTATTGTTAAAATCGCTTTGTATTTTGATTGATTTTGTGGATGTTATGATACGTTGATGTACAAAATTGGTAGCAGTTTGAAGGAAAAACATCCTTTAAAGCATATATGTATACATTTTCAATGTGGCACTCTTCTTTTAGTCAAATTTGAGTTCAATGCTAGGGGTCCCACATTTTTCAAATTGAAGCCTCTACATGAACCTTAAAAGTGAATAAGTGAGAAAGACAAAAGTATGTTTGATTAATCATGCATGGTGAAGTGATTTAAAGTTGGAATGTTTGTTGTCTCCGACTTCACTCTGGGACTTAATTTTCATCTGATCGTACTGTATTAAGATTGTTGCATCTTTGAAAAGCTTATTTAAAATGCAGTTTATTGATATAGAACACATAATCCCTCCCAAAATACACACGACCGGTCGGGCATGTTCCTGGGACATTGCCTAGCCCGGACCTAGGTACAGGCAGTAAATGTCGTTAGGACGTGCCTTAGTGTTAAGCCCTGTATGCTGTTATAAAAGTGTACTTTTTACGTAATACAAATAGCATTTTAACAACCAAAGAAAAAACTTCAGGAATAGTACGCGACCTGGAACTATCGTGTGTGGTCTGTCAGAAGACAACCTTGCCGATTCCCCATGGCACTAGAAATGTGGGTTGTCTGTTGAGGGCTGGGTCTTGTCAACAATAGTGGTGAATCTTTCAATGAAACAACGAAACACAAATATTCTTAATTCGTACAAATAAATTTAAAAGGTATACACATCCAATTAAAAAGAGTGTACAAGTAACAAAAACAGCAAAGTATGAACGCTCGGTAAAAAAACTACCTCGAGAAGATATATTACGAATCGATAATTCAAATTCTTCACGTACCATCACGTTATTTACGAGCAAATCTACATGTGCGTAAAAAATAAAGTTAATTATATATTATAATCAACAACAACTAACTTGAACTTTAATGAAGATCTCCGAAACAAAACGCAAGACGCAATGTTTGTGTTCGAACGCCTCATTTAACTTGACCGCCAGAAAATTCCTTTGACCGAACGAAATTATCGTTTTGAACGAAAACATTTACAACCACAACGGGCCGTTGTCGGCTCGCTATCGGCAAAAACAAGCACAAGTTGCATATTAATTATTGGCCATATTTATGTTTATTGGTACGAATATATGTATTTTGTAATATTTCATTAAACACGTTGCATGTAAAGTGACTTTTTTGGTAGTTACATATATCGGGCGGCGAAATGGATTAACATCGGATAGACATCTTGCCGATTTGCCGATATACCGTTTTGCTACCGATATCTATCCGATAGTGGTGTGCTGGCTGGGTATTGAGTAAAAGGGCTACCCGTATGTAGCCCATATTGAGTAAAAGGGCTGCCTGTATGTAGCCCATATCGAGTAAAAGGGATGCCCATGTTGGACCTATATGGGTCCCATGTGGGCACCTATATGGGCCCCATGTGGGCTGACAACATGGGGCCCAGATGGGTAGTGCAACCGGGCTCCATATGGGTCCCATCTGGGCTGCCCCATATACTTTCATGGGGCAGCCCAGATGGGACCCATGTGGAGCCCGGTTGCACTCCCCATCTGCGTCCCATGTTGGCAGCCCACATGGGGCCCATATAGGTGCCCACATGGGACCCATATGGGTCCCATATAGATTGTTTGCTGGGTAATTGTATTCGAAATTGAGTACATTTGATTTGACATATCAAACAATTTCTCTTAAACTCTAGAGCTACAATCTGTTTCTAAATTATCTGACCTATGAATGAATGAATGATTGAATGATTTTATTTGGTAAACATATGAACATTACATAGTTACTACATAATGCAGACAATATAAAATATATTATCACAGCAATATACATAGCAAACCATGGAATGCACACACAATACCAAGGATAACACAAAAAAGAGAAAAATGATTTTCACTTATTTCCATTGTGGTCCTTGTTATTGGTGGCAGTAACCATGAAACAGTCATGTATTAGATTTTAATAATGTATATGTATCAAATATGTACTGTTTAATAAAGTATATTACTGATTAAGAATGAATAAATATAATCACATGTTCATTATTATCACAGAAGTTGCATATGAAAGTTACACACTGCATAGGTAGTTAATAAACACACTTTGTAGCATACTATAAGTTAAAGAATAATTATGAGATCCTTGCATCTTATTGATCATAAGACTTAAAAATGTATCACAGTATTTTAACAGAACATAAAATTCATAATAAAAATTATACTATAAAAAGCTATAAAGACTCTAAAAACTGTTTCTTGATGGCACCCTTGAAATTGTTAGGTTTAGGTACATCCCTGATGTTTTGAGGAAGATTGTTCCATAAACAGATACCATTATATGTAAATGTTTTAGAACCAAAACTTCCTACTCTTGATTTGGAAAAACGACCAGAGTCTTCAAATGTAAAATTTTCAGCAAAATGATCAGATTCTGGCTGAGCTACCATATTAGACCTAGTACAACGATTATGTACGCCAGACACTGGCTTAAAATTCTCACCCATATACTCTGGTGCAAGGCCATTTTTAATCTTATGTACATGACAAAGTATGATCTGTTCTACTCTTTTTGAAACAGGCAGCCAACCTAAATGTGAAAACTGTTCTTGACCAACATTTGATCTGTTATCCATATTCAGAACAAACCTAATCATCTTGTTTTGTGCAGTTTGAAGCCTATTTTTAAGTGACTGAATAAGACCAGGGTACCAAAAAGAGCAGGCATAGTCAAAGTGGCACTGTATAAGAGACATGACAAGGAGTTTTCTGGTGTGCAATGTTAAGAACTTACTATTTCTGTATAGGAACTTTAACCTTGAGTTTGCCTTTGTAATAATTGATCTAGCAATGGTTTTACCAGACAGGAACTGGTCCAATACAGCACCTAGGTACTTAACAGAACTTGATGGAGTAATTGACACATCATTGCAAGAGACATTTAATTGAGAATTTGACCTTAGTTTGGGCTTTGAGCCAAACAATATAGATTCTGTTTTACCAAGATGTAGGGAAAGTTTATTGTCCACTAACCACTCACTTATAAGTACGAGATCGCTAGAAAGAATGGATTCAATTTCTGAAATGTGTTTACCAGCTACCAGGATGCCAGTATCATCAGCATAAAGTAAAATTTTATTTCTTACCACAGCGGCCATATCATTCACATAAATTAAAAATAAAAGGGGACCTAAAATGGAGCCCTGAGGAACACCACATGAGATGGAGGCCTCGAAGGACATAGTACCTGATACGTCAACAACCTGATGGCGATCGGAGAGATAGGAGGTAAACCACCTGACTGCGTCACTATGGAGACCAATAGCCTCAAGTTTCATGATTAAAATACTATGATTGACGGTATCGAAGGCCTTTTGTAGGTCTAACAATATCATACCAACCATCTTACCTTCATCCATCTTAAAACGAAAATAATCAGATATATGGGTAAGGCAGGTGTCTGTAGAATAGCCACGCCTAAATCCTGATTGATAGCTATACAGAAGCTTTTTGTCATTCAAGTAACCTTCAACTTGGTCAAAAATTACTCTTTCAAGGATCTTTGAAATGATTCTTAAGATCGAAACCGGTCTGTAGTTTTCAACCTCAGTCTTAACACTTTTCTTATAGAGGGGAATAACTCTCGCTGACTTGAGGTCATCAGGAACAGAACCCTGTATAATTGACAAGTTAACAATATGACCAAGGGGACAAGATATGAAAGAAGCACTATCCCTAACAAATCTAGCAGGAATGCCATCCAAACATGATGCCTTATTAGCACTTAATTTATGTGTATGCTTTAAAATTGTATTTTCAGACACAATGGAAAATGAAAAACTGTTTGGCACAACACCTTTAGTAGCGTAGTAATTACTTACAAAATTCTTGCCATATTTATTAAAACTTTTTGGAAGTTTCTCAACAAGTATAGAAGCAACTGTTGTATAAAATGAGTTAAATTTTTCAGCTACTGTAAATTTGTCAAAGGAAATTTGCCCATCAATCTGAAGCCCTATGCTACTTGATGAAGAGTTCCCTTTTTTAGTGGGAAGACCTAACTTCTTAAGTGTGTCCCAGAGAGATTTAGAATTGTTTTTATACTGTTCCAGTTTATCTGAAAAATAATGTTTCTTGGCCTTACAGATAAGTGACTGAGCTTTATTTCTCAACTCCTTAAAATTATTAAAACTTTCTTCCATTCTATTTATCTTATATACATGAAAAGCTTTGTCTCTTGCCTGGATACTATTTAAAATATCAGGAGTAATCCAAGGCTGAGTGCGTTGTTTAAATCTAACTTCTTTTACAGGTGCAATGCCATCAAGAACAGATAAAAATATACTTTTAAAATTATCCCAAGCTACAGAGACATTGTCACTTAGTAAGACACTACTCCAGTCTGTAGATAAAAGACATTGTTCAAAGTTTTCTTTACTGTAGTTTTTCAATGATCTGGTGTGTACATTGTAATGTTTACCAATTGACATATTTAATTTCTTGCGTGTACAATAAACAATACAATGGTCACATATTGATGAATCAATGACTCCACAATGAGAAATTAAATCATTATCTGATACAAGAACTAAGTCTATGCATGTTGATGAAGTATTACAAATTCTAGTAGGTTCTTGAATAAGTTGTGATCAGCAGTTGATGAATCTTGATCCATTTTAATAATTTAATATGTGAACACAAAATAGCAATTAAAATTTCGTTGCAAAAGTTTCTAACTAACTGATTAAAATATCACTGTCATTTACCTTAAAAATTTTACTGACATAATTATCCATCTTAGAAAAATTTCTATCATATATTTTTCTATTTTCAGTTACTGATGAGGAAAACTTCCAAAGTGGTGCCAGTTAAATTTCTGCATTTGAAATATATTGTATTATAAAAAAAAACAATTTACTATTTGTTTCTTTTTACTTGTGGAAAATTCATAATCCCTGCTAAACAAGGCTCTCATTGAAATTTCCACAAATTTAGCAAATTTTTCCCCTTTCCCGAATGTTGACTATCCTTAACTTCTGACTATTTGTTAGGCTAGATTGAACTTTACCGGTACGCGGTTGTTTATCACTATCGACAAAGTGGGGGTTTGGGGGCGGTAGCCGCCGATACTAAGGAATATATAGGATAAAAAGGATTATAAGGCGTTGCGTTAGTTGTTATGTGTTAGGTGTTAAGGGTTAGGGTTAAGGTTAGGGTACGCTGTTTGATGTTAAGTGTTGCGTACCGGTAAAGTTCAATCGTCCCATTTGTTATGCCGTATAACAAGATAAAACAAACGGTTATAAACGTTTCTGTATTTTTACTTTCAGTTTCATAATCAGTTTCATTATCACAAAATTATATATCAAAATATCATATACAATCAATAATAAAATATTCGTACCTGCATCTCACTATTGTCAAACCCTAAGTGTTTATCAATCATCTGTAGTATGTTTAAAGTTATCTACTAAATTGTATCCGTATTCGTTTTAGCTATATTCGAAAGTGAAACTTGTTTACGCTTGACCCCACTATTTATATTTAAACCGGGCGTGACGTCAATGACATGTGACGACATAAAAATAACTACCAATGAACGTCATACGAAATGGCGGACTTAATGAACGAATAAGATACAAGCGCGAACAACAATTATACGTTAAATCGTGGACAAATTCACAAGTTTAACAATGGGTATGACTTTAAATCAATTAATAAGATATTTATCTTTAATGTTTCATATAAATTCTTACTTTGATTATGATATTTAATCGGAAACGAACCTTATTTAAATTACGCAATACAATAACGACTGGGTGGGGTAACGGCCTAGCAATATTTAACTAAGAGTTTACTTATTAAATAAAAGAGTTAGTAAGATATTTTGATAATTTGTTTTGGTAGTCAATAGTGTTTATGTTAAAAATATTATTATGTGTTACAGAATACATTGACCGATTACAATGGCGTCATTAGGTAGTTTGACCAGGCTTGGTTTCATTTGGTCACGGACTGATGTATATAAATTTGAGTAACTAGTCCTATTTTGTTGTCATGTTAAACTCACATAAGCACACAGTGCTCCAGTTTAACAAGTGTGGTCATCTCTTTCAAAATTCAGCTCGTTACCACTCTACAGGGTCCGGTTTAATAAAAAACTACTGTGCGACTGTGCGGTCGACCGACAGTTGTCGGCCGCCAACTGACAAATTGTCGCGTTCACAGAGAAATATGCTGCGACTGTGGTCGCATGACTTTGTGGTCAGTCGACTGCGGTCGTTGTAGTCGCTAATTTTATAAAATTATCACTTCCGCCATCAACATGTGTTTATTTATTGTGCGAAAACTCATATCACGAAAAGTAAATCTTAAATTTGTTAAAAAAATATGATATTATTTGTTTAAACAGAATTCGCTTGCGGATTCTTCGTCAAAGGTGTGTTTGTAATAATATTCATGAAGTGTTCAAAGTAGCAATAACCACTGATTTTGAAAATTGACATAAACCCAGTAAAATTATACATTTTCTGATAGATATTAGTAAACCATTTCCAAATATGTATGGTTTGTCTATCTTACATTGTCTAAAATAATGTTAGTGAATGTGGAAACATTGAAAAATCCCTTGTGTAAAAATTGTCATTTTTCATTTTTTTCAAAATAGTCAACCTGGGTGTATAATTTGTTTAAAATAATGATTTAAGAACACATTTTTTATCCAAACTTTTAATAATTCATTACAGATACATTTCAGCTATGTTAGATGTCCTTGCAATTGGATGGTCCGGCAGGATTCTGGCCTGAAACACGTTACCCCCCACCAACGCAGGACCCAAAAATTCCTGAAATAGACAATAAAAAGTTGATTTTTCTTAAATGCAAATTTGCATGTGATTAAATATCACAGTTGAAATAATGTACAACAAAACAAGAATAAATGTTGAAAAAACAAAAACTTAAACTTATTTGGTTAGTATTAAAAAAAAAACATTATCCAAAACATGTACAACTGCCCCACCCACCAAATACAAATGTGATACCACCTGGTATTTAAGAAAATTTCAAAGTAATATTATTTCTCTTAAACAAAATTTTATTTATGAACTAGCAGTTAAATTGAACAGGAAAAACACTTACGGTTGAATATGCAGCCAGTAATCTGAATTCTTATCCAGAATTCTGATATGTCGGTTGATTAGGAATGGCAGCACCAGGAATTCTGAAAGATCGACATTGCATTGCTATATTAAATCTTATATACTTTTGTAAGATGAAACAGAAATACTATTTGTTAGAATAGTTTAACACACACCTATTCAAAAAAAGATAAACATATCATAAAATAATTAAAAAAATATTATAATAATTACTGTAAGAAGATTCGAACTCATAAAATGCGAATGTATGTAACAGCTCAATATCTTTAAACAACTTCTTGGATTTAGTAAATAATTGTCGATACATTAATTAAGAGCTTGTTTTCTTCATGAAAGGAACTCCAAAGATGCTGAAATATAATAGTGCACTGCATGCAAATATTAATTAAGTGATACAGTCAAACTGAAAGAACAGAACATTTAACCGAAAATGTTTTCTACAAGCTTTTACTGATTCAATGTGTCTTTTGCTAAAAAAATCATGCTGAGATCAAAATTAGCCAAATGTAAGGTTTAAATTCAGGATATAATTGTTAACCATCAAATTCAATGTCTTCAACATGCAACTGCTTAAAATGTTACTTACCACAGTGTAACTGTGCTCATGTATTTGTGAACCCCCATCATAATCACTGTCAAATAGATCTTTGTCAGTCATGTTCTCTATAAAATAATAAAAAAAAATTCAATACCGGTATGCACAAACCTGCGACACATAATAACCGTGTTTTAGCATTGCATTCTCAATTTTGCAAAGGTAAATTTCAAGAACCTAACCTTTATATATAATAATATCCATTTATTTTTTGTATATTAATCATGTAAATGAAATAAGAACTGAAATTAATTATAGCAGTTTTAACACGTTAACAAAACTAATAATGAGATGGTGTGTGAATTATAATGCTCCCTAAATGTATAATCAACTTAAAACTAATAACGTAACTTAGCTTTTAAGTTTATAATTATGATCAATCACAGAAGTTACATTTTACATTTGTTACAAATGAAGACAAGTCCGGTACGAAATGGCGCGGGTACGATCTGGAACAGATTTTATTTGACATAATTAACACAATAATTTAGGTGATTTAAGTGAATTCATACCTGCATCGATACCAGATGAGACAATTTCTCTTCCTGCCAAACAAATACTGTGTTTATCGTACCGATATCCGTAAAACTGCTCAAAAGATCGCTCCCGAATTCACCGTAACAACAATGTGATAATTCCGCGGAAAGGGGAGTAACTCTACTGCACAGGTATAGTGGTGTTGGAAATAAATAAATATATATTATTTCACGCGCATATACCTGATTCAAATGGTTAGGATTTATTAAAAAACACAATAATTGATTTATTAAAAGCTAAATTTCAAGTGAATCTGCCTTCTGTCTGCAAAATATTGGCCTTCGAATTTTTTACTTTCACTTTTGAGCAATGATTTTTTCTTTTCCGGTCATGGAAAGGTCAGATACCGCTTATTTGGACATATCTCCTCCCACATATGCAAATTTTTCATTTGGATTACTTCTTTTATGCTCGTAGTGAAGCGTTAAAAACACCCCACATTTTTCGGTCAACTTTTTGCCTGAACACCGATTGCGCAATAATTTGCATAGCAGGTGCGTGGTTATTGCTATTCAAAGTACAAATACAAAATCTGACGCAATGAAATAAAATCTACTAATATGGTTCACGCGTCTCTGGACAATGTCCTTTCGCGTGTCAAAATTGCAGAACCTCAAACATACTTGCCAACGAAGTTTCAAGATGTTGGTACTAAAGACCGTACATTTATATGAATATTCACCATATACCAATATGAATTGGTGTGCTTGACAAATCGGACAGAAGGAAGGATCGAATGAATAATGCTTGTAGATCAATAAAAATGCGTGCAAAAACTGCATTGTGGAGTCTGGATGTATACGGAAGTCTTTAAAACCAAATAACAGGTTTGCAATCAGCTCTGGAATTCACTAACAGTCCTTCCCAAAATTATAATTTATTGCCGGCCATGAGGTCCTATAATCATGCAGCCATTTCCGACCCAGACTGATTATTTCAGGCCCAAAAAGTAAGAAATGACGACGAAAGACAATGATGACATTTTTAACAATATTTTGATATCCGCTTAATATACAAATAATGCATTTAATCATTCAGAATTTTCAAGATTTATTTAGTATTTGTCTCTTCATTCTGGATATCTGAATCCTATACTAAAGACACATCCTCTGACTAATCTTCTTTGGTTGAACCCATCAGGCATAGCCTTGGGTGGGCGCTAATAATTAAGTCGACAAAGACCATCTTTCTGTATCATGAGCATACATGTACAATACTTAAATCGTTTTGCTAAGCTGTTGTAGGCTAGCATACCTTATCATATTATACTAGTCTTAAAGTCAATCCCAATGCATTTGAGTGAATTATTTCGATGATTTTTATACGCCCGTATAAAATACGGGACGTATTATGTGAAACCCCTTGGCGGCGGGCGGGCGGGCGGGCGGCGGGCGGCGGGCGGAAGGCATCACTTTGTCCGGACTCTAATTCAAATTGTATTCATCCGATCTTCACCAAACTTGGTCAGCAGTTGCATCTAGTTGATATCTAGGCCAAGTTCGAATATGGGTCATGCCGGGTCAAAAACTAGGTCATAGGGTCAATAAGTGCATTTTCAAAGGGGCCACTTTGTCCGGACTCTATTTCAAATTGTATTCATCCGATCTTCACCAAACTTGGTCAGCAGTTGTATCTAGTTGATATCTAGGCCAAGTTCGAATATGGGTCATGCCGGGTCAAAAACTAGGTCATAGGGTCAATAAGTGCATTTTCAAAGGGGCCACTTTGTCCGGACTCTATTTCAAATTGTATTCATCCGATCTTCACCAAACTTGGTCAGCAGTTGCATCTAGTTGATATATAGGCCAAGTTCGAATATGGGTCATGCCGGGTCAAAAACTAGGTCATAGGGTCAATTAGTGCATTTTCAACGGCGCCACTTTGTCCGGACTCTAATTCAAATTGTATTCATCCGATCTTCACCAAATTTGGTCAGAAGTTGTGTCTAGATGATATGTAGGTCAAGTTCAAATATGGGTCATGCCGGGTCAAAAACTAGGTCACGAGGTTACTTAGTGCATTTCAAGCATTTAGCATGGTGTCCGCTCTCTAATTGAAGTAGTTTTCATCTGATCTTCACCTAATTTGGTCAGAAGTTGTGTCTAGATGATATGTAGGTCAAGTTCGAACATGGGTCATGCCGGGTCAAAAACGAGGTCACATAGTGCATTTCAAGCATTAAGCATGTTGTCCGCTCTTTAATTGAAGTAGTTTTCATCTGATCTTCACCAAATTTAGTCAGATGTTACATCTAAGTGATATCTAGGTCAAGTTCAAATATGGGTCATGCCGGGTCAATAACTAGGTCTTGAGGACACTTTCAAGCATTGAGCATGGTGTCCAAAACCTTCGAACGGGCGTATCTTGTGACAGTTTGGCACTCTTGTTTTAATTATGGTAGAACATTTTGTTGGTCCTGTATGCAGGTGTGAGTTTGTTATGTAAAAACTTCATTAATATTTAATTATGCCCCCCTTTCGAAGAAGAGGGGGTATATTGCTTTGCACATGTCGGTATGTCGGTCCGTCCACCAGGTGGTTTCCGGATGATAACTCAATAACGCTTGGAGCTAGGATCATGAAACTTCATAGGTACATTGATCATGACTCGCAGATGACCCCTATTGATTTTAAGGTCACTAGGTCAAGGTCACGGTGACCCGAAATAGTAAAATGGTTTCAGGATGATAACTCAAGAACGCTTAGGCCTAGGATCATGAAACTTCATAGGTAGATTGATCATGACTAGCAGTTGACCCCTATTGATTTTCAGGTCACTAGGTCAAAGGTAGGTCACAGTGACCTGAAATAATAAAATGGTTCCCGTATGATAACTCAAGAACGCTTATGCCTAGGATCATGAAACTTGATAGGTAGATTGATCATGACTCTCAGATGACCCCTATTGTAGACCTGTTTACTTCTACGGATTCGCCGTAGTAACTACGGATTATTTGGCTAAACTACGCACTACGAATTTGTACTAAAAAACAACGGATTCATCGATCAAAATGGTCAAATTTCAGTTTTTAATCGCACTTTGGCTTATTTTCGGTCTTTGCGGGTGATTTATCAATCATAATCATTTTGGCGCTTGCGTAGTAAGAAACCTTAACAGTCTTCGAAATTAGCACACGCCCGATCGCCCGTGGCGAGTAAAATAACTGCCGGGCACATAAAAAATTCACGTTTGTGGCCCGCCGGCAGGGTTTTTTTTTACTAAGAAAGTGACGCCGATATTCGGCGTCTTCCCCTACCAGAATTTTTCCCCTCAAAATACAATTTCCCCACCAAAAATATCATTTTTCACCAAAATATAATATTTTCTCTCAAAGAAATGTTTATTTTTCCTTTGGGCATTCGACAATTATCCAATTTGCACCATGTACAACGATCTTTCTCTCTCTCTCCAGACGAACACAAAAAATCTGGGAATCCCAGTTATTCTAAATATAGCTCTTAAATAACGTTATGTTAACTGGGCAACTAATCGTAATAATCATGTGACTATTTAACTGGATACCGGTCTTGCGCGAGAAGGGTGTTTCGTCAATAAATTACCAGAAACCAGTCGAATTTTCATCCGGGCTATGTGCAAGCCAAGATATAAACGTGAAAACAGAAAAAATGTCTCACAATTGGCGTTCTTACACAAACAAAATAAAACATTCGGAATTGGAAGATACTGAACGCATCGAGGCATTTTTTAAGAAAGAATCATCGAAAACCGTTATAACCCATCAGGATTCTGAGGTAATCAACATCGAACATTGTGAAAGTGAAAGTAGACAATCGGCTGCTGCTCCTTTCCCTTCCAATACTGTAGCAGATCAAGATCGTCAACCCATTCATCATGAAATTGAAATCATAAAATTGACATCGTCCCCCGGCCCCAGTACAGAAATATAGTTGAAAACATTTCCCATTATTAGATCTACACCTGCAACTTAATTAAGGACTTTGACTTTAATACGTGTTAAATGTGTTTTAGAACAAAAAGGACGGAGACAAGCCTCTTTTGATGAGTTATAGACATTGAAATGAACAGTTTTTATTTTTTCCCCTAATATGTCTCTTTCGCACTCTTTTTTCCCCTTTCACCCAGCGTCCAGCGTCTTCCCCTTTCTCTAAAAAAACCCCTGGCCGGACATGTAATTTATTGAAGCCAATTGACAGTTTATAAAAAAAAATCGTAAGCGGTTCTTGATATTTGCAGATCTATTTTTCAATTTTGCGAACAAACACCTTGCCGCAAGTTGTAAAACAATGAAATTTGATTGGTTTAACAACACACACCTGCTTGCACACATCATCGTTATTGTTTTTGACCGATGCAGTTCGGTTGGTCTCGGGTCGTTTCGCCCTTACAAGTGGGTTGTTTCGCCCTTATTTAATTATTATGTAATATTAGGCTTTTGTAAATGATTCTTTCGTTCCGAATAGTATTTGTTTAACATATATGGAAAATTAAGATTTTCAATACAAATTTTATTATTAATTGCAATTTTAATTTAGTACTAGTTTATCATATATGGGAAATTAAGATTATTTAATTATTACAAATTTGATGTTTGCTCAATTATCCGTTTGATTTTAATTGCAATTAATTAACGGAAACGTTATGATTCATTGTGTTACAAACGTAAAGTATTAAGATTAATTAGTTTGGCAGAGGTATGATGCATTGATTTGCCAATTAAAATAATTTCGGGACCAATTTAATAATTATCAAACACACTTAGATCGAAAGACGTGTGATCAGATGATTGACTAATTACTAGCACAGAAACATCAAAAGGAGACATTATAAAGGTGTGATATTGTTTTTATAAACTTTAAGCCAGTTTGCATCTTTTGATCTCAAGATATTCGCCGAAAGTGTATATAAAAAGCATCATGGCCATGACAGCGTCATTCGTGAATTTATATTTCGACACATTCTTATGGCAGACGAATTGTGTATTTCGTGTGATCGGATAGTCTCACCTCGCCAACATGCCATCACATGTGATTTATGTGACAGATGGCAACATCGGACATGTGATACAGGCAGGCTTTCTGAAAAGTCCCCAAAAATGCCTGTCAACAGGACAGGCTGATAGAAAAGTTAGCCTGTTCGGACAAAAATTAACCTGACCAAACAGCACGAGTTCATAATTGAATAATTAAGTAAAGTTTAACTCATATTTATTGCAATGTGCAGCCTGGGTATAAGTACACTTGATAAAGTAAAACAAAACACTTGCGTGTTCTAGTGATAACAGTGTATGATGGACAACAGCTGTAAATTCTAGTCAGACTCAAAGGAAAATATATATTTCTATAGGGATCGGATGCATGTAATAGGCTATTTTATCAGATTTATGTCTGGGGACAAGAAGGCCTCACATCAAAATGCTTAATTTACGAAGATTTTCAGGGGATTGAAAAGAATTGTGTTTAACTCACATGTTTAACTTGCAGATTTCAACAAGTCTCTACTCATGTGCATTCTTGGTTCCGAAGTAAACTGTGATGTTTCCATAATTCAGTTTAAATGTTTACAGTTTTGCTTCATATTGATTGTTTTGATATGGCACAGTAATATGTCAGACCAATGAAATTGACGTTGTCGAAAAAACAACAAAGGGAGAGCACTTTTAAGAACTAGTGACACGTTAGTGTTCTTAATGACAAAAAGGCTAGAAATTCACGAAAATGATAGTGATTTTAATGGGGGAGTTTTCGTTCTTTTAGCAAGTATTTGCATTTTGGGTATTAAGTCATACATTTTTTTGCCTGTCACAAGGACCGGCAATATTAGAAACTTCGCCGGACCGTAAAGAATTTTGCCGGACAAGACCGGCGGTCCGGCCTTTTCAGGAAGCCTGTACAGGTACGAGATGCTTATCTATTTTATTTATATTTTGTGTCGGCGCTATTTGTCTGCATGTTGCCGTTGTTATAAAATACGCTGTTTGTCATAAAATTGTATATGCAATAAAATTTTCATAGTTAAATAATTAATAATTCTGTCCATTCTTCGATTTGCGGTATTAACAAATATTATTTCTACCATATTTCAACTTCAATTAGCTTTAAGCGCTGACACTCTTTGACGTATGAAAGATGTAAATAATTAAATAAGTCGGTGATGTAAACAGCCCATTTTATTCTCTTGAAGATATTTGTTTACTGTAATTTTCCTTTACATCTTTATGTTTATTTGTTTATTGATTCTATCTTCTCTTTATTATTAGTTCATGTATTAAAGATTGTAACATCTTCATGAATTAAATGTATGATGTGACTTTAAAATGGAAAATATGCTTACAAAATGCGTAGTGCATATGGAAACCAGGTCTTAACGCAATTTGTAAAACTGTTATTATTTTGATATATACTACATACTTTTCTTTTAATATTTATTTCAATATTTACACACATTAACAAAGCTTTACAATATGTACACAATGAGACATACATCTATATATTTTTTTTAAAGATAGAAGTTTACGCACTTGCGTTAAGACCCGGTTTCTCAAAGCAATACTCCTTTTGGAAACACATTTTCCATTTGGAAGTTCAAATCATGCTTGTTATTTATGAAGTTGTAGAAATATTTAATACATGAACAAATAGTAAATAGAAATGCAGACATCATTATACCTTTAAAACACAAAAAACTTATATATACAAAGTTAATATTAAAAGACTTTCAGTTCTTATGTTAAAAAGATGTGCGAAATAAATGTCCGTTAGTTTTTTCGTCTTTTGCAGAAAGCCAACAAGAAGTCTACGTTGTGAACGTGTAGTGTACGGTCAACAAAGATGCGATGCCATGCCACTGTCAGTCAACACGGTGACCATTTCAAACCAGGTCTACAAGATCACGCGCACCCCGCTGACTTAAGACTGGCCGTCAAAGCAGAGTTATCGGCAGTGGTAGGCCTATCATTTATTTATTTAACAAATATATAGGCAATGGTAGGCCTTTTATTTATTTATTTAAAAAATATGTCAGAAGTGGTAGGCCTATTATTTATTTATTTAAAAAATATTTGGTATGCAAACAGAAACAAGGTGCAATTTCTCATTTTATCACAATGTCCGAATGGTTTTATACGCTGTTTAATTTCAGCTTCGTTACATTTTTTTTTATTTCTGAGCAAGCATCTGATGGAGCTTGATCCTCACCGGCGAGCCATGGAAGTAGTGACTCATGTGATGACCAATCATATCCTGGAAGAACAGCGGTTCCTGGCCCCAAAACAGAAACTGTTAAAGCGGGCTCTGAACCGTCACCGAGCCAAAAATAGGCCAGAGGAACCAACCAATTTAGACTTTGAGGTTTGTATTACAATAAAAGCCGATTTATTAACACACCAATTAACGGTAATACAATAATTAATTAAAGTACGTTGTATATCACACCTTTAACGCCCGATATATTGCCCATGAAATATACCGACCGAAGGTGTGAAAACGCTGTTAATTGTGACAACCGAATATTCAGAGAATTAAAAAAAAAAATCATCTCTATGATTTATAAAAAAAACTAATGATCATTTTATATCAAATGTATTGCCTTTAATTTCATGATTATTTATTAAGATTTCGCTGTTAATTCTTTCAGCTTGACACCGAATACCTGAAGTGTGGTGACTTTTTGCTGGCCGACATCCGAGTGGGCGACCAAAGACACATAATCTTCGCCACGGAATACCAGCGTAACCTACTTTGCCATGCTAGGCGCTGGTTCATGGACGGTACCTTCAAATAAGATGTATGTCAAATTAGTGTGTATGTGCGCTTCGACACTGGATTGAATGTTTTGTTTATTAATAAATATACCATGAAATCTGTATTTCGATGTGATTTTCTCAGTTGTTTTATGTTAGATAAAATAAAATGTATGTCAAATTATTGTGTATGTGTGCTTCATCATTGTATTGAATGTTTTGTTTATACATGTGTATTCTTATTATTCATATTAGAGCTATCAAAATATATGCAATATAAATAACTTTGTACTTTGTTTTATTTAAATAAACAAAATAAACAGTAATTAAGATAATATAATCTGTATTAAACAATATCCCATACAGCTTCTGACAAGCCTAAGATAAATCCTTTAATATCGCTATAAGTACAAAAATTAGGGCGAAACGACCCAGGAATTAGGGTGAAACGACCCAGGGCGAAACGACTCGGGGGGGGGGGGGGGGGGGGGGGGCGAAAGGGATTAAGGGCAAAACGACCCGGATTCAGTTCGGTCACATTCGGTTCTAATCGACTGTTTCTCTAGACATTAATCGAGAAGATGCTTTTTGAATCGATCATTTCAATCAAGTAATACGCTTCCGTTTTTGTCAATGTAAACAAATGTCATTGTCGACATAAAGGCTATGCAGTATCTTAGGAATGTTGATGGCGCTAAGCCCGATAAAGCACTTCAAAAATAGAAAATTGACAATGATTTAGAGAAAAAGGAAGCCAAGAAATGGTACGAGGACACCAGAGTACGCTCTTTTCAAGAGCACTGGTGTAACGATCGACCGTCTTAACTCTAGTGACTGATTCGATGTAGTTATATTCACTACTATTGAAACAAATGTTCTGCTTTACTATGTGTAGCATGTAAGTGTTAAAATGTTGTGATTTGTTATAATTTTGGTTAAAAAAGTTTGGGCATGTAAAAAATATGTTGGGCATGTAAAAATTCTTAAGTAACTGGCCCGACTGGCATGTAACTTTTCAAAGCTAATTTCGAAGACTGAACTTTAAAATTCAAACCTCCCGGGGAACGTGTGCTGATCGAGCATGTGGAGTCGTCACTGAACGACAACTGACTTATGTATTGGTTCGCAAATTTAGCCGAATATATACGATTTTACGTTGCTATCCAGTATACACATCTCTCTCTCTCGATTGCGGAGAATACCGACGATAGTCGATGTATCGGGATTGAACACACCTGTTTTTTACACACGTCAAAGATGGCAGCAAACAGACGAGAAATTGCGATTAACGGCGAAAATAATAAATACCATTCAAATTAACAACGGATATCATATGTTTAATAAGGAATGATGTAATGCGTGTGTCAACACAAAATACTACGTTTGAGATAAACAAACAACAACAAATATTTATCAGAAATCTGCACAGTGAATGTGCGTCACGGAAACTAGTGTTGGAAAATTGGTGTTCATTCTACTCACAAAGTTAAAGCATTTATTATAATAAGATGGGTATCGTTCGAAAATGGAAAGAGACAAACATGATTTGATCGATATGTTAGTGGATCTGTGTATACTCAGATATATGTTTGTTACGCTGTACACTTTAATGAAATAGCATTGAACTGAAGTTGTCAAGTGCAAGATATTGAAAGGTAAACAAATAAAATATATTATTTTAACTCCATTTAATACATTATTAACACAACAAGAACACTAAAGGGTGTTTGTCAATATGTGTTTATGTTTTCCCCTTATGATATTTAATTTAAAAAAATACTGAATTAAATTAATAGCAACTCTTAAAAGAGCTTTTGTTCAAATGGTGTATTTAAGAATCTAGATTATTGCAAGTTTAACATGCATGTGGATGGATATTAACTTGATATTGTCTTCATTGTAAGAAGACATTAAAGCAGCACTTTATAATATAAACATGCTGTCAAAAATGCACTTAAAAACAATTTTAATTCTGTTACTTATAATCATATTTATAATGCTGAATGTCTCCAAATTTCATGGTTTATAGCGCTATTTTTCCAATTTCATGGTTAATCCCGCTAATTTTCCCAATCCAAATGGCACAGGCTGTAACAAATAAAAGCAAAAAAAAAATCACTTAACAGATTCAATTATTAGCAAGTAAATTCATCTAATGCTTTATGTACCGTTAATCTGATATATGTGACCCAGTCATGGTGTTTTAATGCTCAAAATGATTGAAAAGGTTAAAACTACTGACAACAGCCAAAAACTACTGAGAGATGCCCTCCATTCTACTGAGAAGCAACCGGTAGCCAGGGTAAACAGGTCTGCTATTTATTTACAGGTCACAAGGTCAAAGGTCAAGGTCTCCGTGACCCGAAATAGTAAAATGGTTTCCGGATGATAACTCAAGAACGCTTATGCCTAGGATCATAAAACTTCTTATGTACATTGATCATGACTCGCAGATGACCCCTATTGATTTTCAGGTCACTAGGTCAAAGGTCAAGGTCACGGTGACCCGAAATAGTAAAATGGTTTCCGGATGATAACTCAAAAACGCTTATTCCTAGGATCATGAAACTTGATAGGTAGATTGATCATGACTCGCAGATGACCCCTACTGATTTTCAGGTCACTAGGTCAAAGGTCAAGGTCACAGTGACAAAAAAACATTCACACAATGGCTGTCACTACAAAGGAGAGCCCATATGGGGGGGCATGCATGTTTTACAAACAGCCCTTGTTTTACATAAAACCATCGAATCTTAACAGCCATTTGTCTACAGCTGCTGAAGGGTCATAAGCTGTAACATCTGCAGTGCTGAGTTTGATCATCATGAGAGTTTGGTTTGGCTCCTTCACCAAATTTTAATTGAAACGTTTTAAGATATTAAAAAATAAAATGAAAACAAAATCACCAGTTATATATCTGGATACTGTGTTTTCCTTCGAACCCCTGTGTAGATATTTTCTTTGAACTCCTATGTAGGTGTTGACAGATCGCTGGAAGATCACAATGACCTGTGTTAATGCCAGGGCTCACGCTGGGCTGAAATTTTAGGGAGTAGTGACTTCTCCCTGGACACTGATTTAGGGAGAAGTGAGGAGACTGTAGGGAGAAGTGGAGAGACTCGGACACAAGGGTTTGCATGTAGGACGTTACAACACACATATATGTGTATCACATTATTGAAGTATACCACTGTAGTACACATAATTATATTTCTTTTGTGTATCTTAATTTTTTCAGCAGTTCTAATTAACCAAGTAATAATAGACACGACAGATAAATAACTAAAATTTTACTAGCGCTATATTCAATCCATTTTGATGTTAATATATTATACAGACTAAAGTATTTCAACGATAATATGTTTATGAAGCAGTAGATAACATAAGCTTAATAAAACTGTAAGACCAGATAAATATTTATGTTTGAAATGTGACATTTAACTTTCGCTTTCTTAATAATTATTTGTTATTTTTTATAGTCTTTCCAATTGCAATTTCATGTGAATACTATTCGAAATATGATAAACAACACCGTCCGCATCACCCCATCTGTATTCTTCATTCTATTTGTTCTTTAAAGAACTTCGAAATTAAATTATAATCAACGCAAAATAATGTATCCGAAAACGACAGTTCGAAAAATTGTACTCGTTTCGCACATGAAACTAATTGTGCATATCATTTGACAGCAAAAAAAAGAAAATCGATGAAACCTAGCAAATAAGTAGTTAATATACAATTTTATTGACATATTGCTTTACAATAGCAAAGTTTGTGGGTAAAAAACAACTTAATTACCAACTATCAATTTTAAACGATAATCTGCTGAAAGGTGTAAAATCATCGACATAGATCTAATTATTTAATAAGCATCCTTTCGTTAATTCAGATCGATAGTCGGTAGATATGTAAAGTGATCAACTTAGAAATAATTTTTGTATTGTTTGGCTCCTTTTTATTTGTTTATCTTTAAATACGACGTTTGCCATCGGCCGCTATAGTGTTAGCAGACGACAATATCAACTGTGTATTTCCAAGTATACAGTGTCTGCGCATGAATGACCCAATATTGTGTGTGAGTGAACTCAATGTTGATTGGCCAGCTACCATGTGACTTGAATGCTGACTTGACCAATATCGATCGCCGATTAGATAATTTCGGAGGTTGGGAGAATCGGGGCCAGGTTTACCTCAAATTACATGTCGCTCAATTGCGAAACGCTCCGGGCTGCGACAGTGTGTATGGGAAAATTGAGTCAGACCTTGACATCGAGACAGGGTTTTTTTTGGCCCGATTTTATAGCCGAAATTCGGCTATGTTCCCAATCCCAAAAAGTATACTTTTTTCCCAAAATGTGGCAAAAAATTCCCAATTGCCAAAAAAAAAAAAAAAAAAAAAAATTTTTTTTTTTTTTTTTTTTTTTTTAGAAAAAAGTTTTATGTGTATTTTATCTCAATTTTAATTCAATTACATCTAACAAATTATTATATGATTTTTTTCTTTTAATTTGAATGATTATAAAGAGTTAAATCAAATTTAGTATTTCCCTAATCAGTGGACTTTTCGTGTGGAAAAAAAGGCTAATGAATTTATTTTCCCAATTTCATGAAAATGCCGATAAAATTCCCAATTCCAAAGCCATGGGCTATCTTCCCAAAAAGTGGAAAAAAAAACCTGCGAGAAAACTACATATGAACAAATTCTGATAAGAGCGAGACTGGAAGTCGCTTTTTATCTACAATTTCTTAAATTTTAGGCGACGTTTGGCGTAAGAAAGCGACTTAGTCGCTCACGTCGCCCCCTAGCGCGAGCCCTGAATGCCCTGCTTGCTTACGAATTAATCGGATATAATGGGAACCAAAAGTATATGATATCGATTCTCTCCCTTTGCAAATCTACTTAGGGCTTTTTTCCTGACTTTGTGAAGCGGCCGTGGCACCCTCACTTTGTGAAAAAATGAGTCGTGAACTTTTCAAAATTGTGAAAAAATGAGTTGTGAACTTTTCAAAATTGTGAAATATTGAGTCGGGAACTATTCAAATTGTGAAAAATTGAGTCGCGAACTTCTTAAAATTGTGAAAAACCGAGCCGTGAAATTGTTAAAATTGTGAAAAACGGCCAATTTTGTAAAAATTCACAGCCCTGTTAGGTTTGTGAATTGTCCTTATCAAAATTGTGAAATGTCCTTCCAGGGCCACTCGCAAAGAAGGAAAAAAAGCCCTGCAGTACTCATATAGTGATGACGTAGTGTGTAATTTGCATTGACGACGCAGCAAACATCTTCGGATACCGTAATGCACGTACGTCATTCAAAAAATGCAACCAATGAAAAAATGTTTTACATGATTGGAGTATTCATAAATAACTCGGTAAATTCCCACTTTTGCCTTGAAACTTTTCTGTAAATAGCTTATGGAATTCCAAATTTCGCCATAATTTTATTACCGGACACGAGGTCTGGCAATATTAGAATCATTTCCGGATTTTCCAAATTATTATCGGAAAAATCCGAGGACCGCACGGAAAGACTGCACTAATGATTATGGACATACTGCTTTGACATTTTTGTTAAAATGTTCTTTTATATCTGGCTTCTAAATCTGCCCAATAATTATTGCACTTAAAGGTTTGATACATTGCATTATCGTCTGCAAAATTCATATTAATGAGAATCTATCTAAATAAGGTTGATATTTCACTTTTATAGGATTGAACTTATGACACTTTATCTGGGCAATGATCGTTTTGTTAATTACATGTATTCATATTCCGTTGTAAATTTCACTTCAACTTGATACACATACTCGAATAATATGTATGGGACTCTTCTAAATAAATCTAGGTACATGGTGCCGAGAAAATTGTATTTCAGGGAGTTCGTTCCTGCATATTTTATAATACTGTCAACATCTGAGATTTGCTTTATTGATACCATGCTGTTTTTTTTAAAGTAAACAGTATTTTTATACAGGATATATTTCACATCTGATCTGAAAAAAAAACGTTATGAATTCGTATTGTCGGTACTAGGAGATTAATCAAATGAATATTTGAAGCATCTGTCAGTATTACAAAAAAGTTTACTTACACTTATCTTGTCTGTATTTAAGATATAAGTCTGGTTATTGATGGCTTGAAACTGATCTAGTAAACCGAGTGTTTTTTAGCATAATTTTGTGATTTAATTTTATTATTGATGTCTTTATCAATATATCATTTTATTTCTCAACCTACAACAGGGCTCACACTAGGGGGAGACGTGAGCGACTAAGTCGCTTTATTACGCCAAATGTCGCCTAAAAATTAAGAAACTGTAGATAAAAAGTGACTTCAAGTCTCCCTCTTACCGCAATTTTTTTACATCCGTTTTTCTCGATGTCAATGTCTGATTCAATTTGCCAATACACACTTGTCACTAAGTGGCGTACGGCCGTATATTACGCCAGATAATTGATTCCATACGCCGATAACAAAAACCCATGGCGTCCACTGTACTTCCTAAATATTGGTCATAAACTAGCAACCCGTGTCGTGACGTCAGCTGTCGATTAAAATAACGCTTCTATCAACACTGTTTCCTGCAGACTCAATGTGTTTTGCACACGTCTCAGACTTAACTCCGCCTCCTTTCGAATACGTCTGGCGCAGCTTCACAGTAGACAGGGTTTTCAATAGGATTCTTTGTAGCAGGCTTTTGAGTTATTTGAGGAGGCCAACCTGCTAGGGGGGTCCGGGGGCATGCCCCCCCGGAAATTTGTTGAAATAAAGGTGCCAAATTGTGGCTTCTGAGCGATTTTGGGCACATATTTTACATGATTTTCCTCAGTTAAAATAGAGGATATTAATGTGAATTGTTAAGTCCTCAGGTTACATCAACTCTCAGGGGTGTCAATTGCCCCAAATTTGAAATCCTTAAAATTAAATTCTGGGTGCCGATAGGGCCTACGGTGGGTTCCGGGCACACCCTGGACAGGGGTCCAGGGGGCCAGAGGCCCCCGGAAGCACCTGCAATTTAGCTTATTTGAAACAAAGAAATTGCTTCTCCTGAGCTTTAAGACACCTGTATTTTTAAGAGATTCAAAACAGAAAAAAAATACTTTGGCTAGCAAATATGATTATATCACAATCTATTTCTTTAAATTTTCATGTAGATGCATGAGTGTGCAGTGGAATGTCCCCATCGGGGGCGATGGGCCCGGGCCCTAGCTCAATGTATAATTTCTGTGCAGTACATAACATGTACATGTATTCTTTACAGTATTAATGAAAATCTGCATTAAACAAACACTGGAAATTTTAACATTTTAATAAGCTGTAACTTCCAATAATGACAATGACATTTCAAAATTATATTGTGGACTAGTCATTTTAATTGGTTTAGTTATATATTTAAAATATATAACTAAACCAATTTAAATGACTAGTCCACAAGTAGTTATTGCAAATTAGAAGAAACAGTACAAACTGTTAACTTCTTTATCGCCTGTCATACAATAACATTCAATATAATTAATCTCTACTTAACACGATCCCATTTTACCACGAGTATGTGACTAGCAATTTAAATAATATTACCAAAGGAGTAAGTAACCTTAAGAAAAATAAAGTCTGATAAACATCACAATAATTAAAACAATAATACTGAAGCATTTACACAATAAAACAGTACAATTACAGTGTTAACTCTTAGCACATGAGATCATTAAAACAGTTGCAAAAATTGACCTGTCAGACTACCAAAGAACAATCTCAATATAATGAACCTCCACTTAACACAATAACATTTTAACAAGAGTTTATGACTAGCACTTCAAATGAAATTACCAAAGGAGTATATTACTTCATAAATTACAGTCTGATTCAGACTGTAATTTATGAAGTAATATGACTGATATAAGATGAGTATATGTCTGGCACTTTAAGTAACATTAACAAATGAGTACATGAACATGACTTAATTAATAATAGTCTGATAAAAAGAAGTGTACATGCTAAGCACTAGCACAAATTAAAATACCAAATGAGAATATTGAGAGATAATGAGTGTCTCTGCAACTATCAAGATTTTGATAATAACAGGTATATATAAAAAAAAATAAAACATGTTACACCAATTTGAATTTTAATAGTACATTTTCCAGAATAAAAAAAAGTTTCAGATGATTCTAATCTAGACTAGATTAGAATATGACCCAGAATCAGATAGTGAATTATCGGATGATGATTGTTGTGGCAACTAGACTAGTTGCCACAACAATCATCATCCGATAATTCACTATCTGATGATTGTTGTGGCAACTAGACTAGTTGCCACAACAATCATCATCCGATAATTCACTATCTGATTCTGGGTCATATTCCTTTGATGCCAGGTTAAGTTTTTGTATTGCTATATCAACAGCTGTCTCAATCATTGTAAGTTCATCATTCCCCTCAGTAACGTCAGTTTGGACCCCAGCATTCACAAGTGTAAGAACTGGTGCTGATGCTGAGGCCCTTTGCTGCTTCGGGGGAATCTTCCGTCTCTCCTTCTTGTCTAGCCACAGCTTGACTGCTGACTTGACATGCTGCTTGGCTTCAGGACTTAAATAATAAAATACATGTAATCAATATGAAAATGTAGCATTTTTTTCAGATTAAATTTTACTTTTGAACTTTAATTCAGATTACATTTTACTTTTGAACTTTTTTTTATTAAAAGAAGAGTATGAATGGCCCATTTATTATAGAAGACACTGTGCAAGATCATGAATGACATAACAATTTTGTCAGAGGACCCCTGGAAAAGATGCCATTTTACCTGTTTGGCTCAGGACCATTTATGCACACATGCATCAGGGACTCCAGCATAGTTGTGCTAAGTCTGTTGCGTAGCCTTGTTTTGAAAGCCTATAAATGAGATTTAATGATTATCAAACAATACAGTTTAATTCCATTTTTGGCAAGAAATGACTTGGTATGAGACAGCAGTGATATTTTTACAAATTTTCTCATCTGGGTCCTGGGACTCGATAACTTGCAAATCTATGAATTCCCTAAGTGAAAGAACGAGTCCAAATATTAAACTATATTATATTTTTAGAAATTTCAATGCATTTTTGGGACCCACATAATTCAAAACTGTACATCCCAAAAGGTTTTTGTGACGCAGGACTTGCAGGTAAAAAAATCACTGAGACAGTGAAAAGGCTAAAGTCATTTGAAGTGATTTGTATTTACATATGAAAAAAAAATGCTGAAATTTTAGAGAAGCAAGATCTGTTAACATTTAAGTAAATAAAAGACAATCATGTTCCAAAAGTGTAACCTTTAGAGTGCTGGCTCCTTTTTCAGGCCATGCATTTGAAACCGGAAGAGAGGCAACAATCTCTATGATGTGCATCATGGTTGGATAAAGCTGTCTCACAGCAGTGTTTCTCAAAAGCTGGAGGATACACCATTCTGTTGGTGACGTCTTGGACTCTGGAGATTTCACAGACACTGGAATATGGGGCTTCATGCCATCTCTGATGTGATATTTCAGTCCCTCCCATTCAGCTTTCAACCTTTAAAAATTTGCATTTGAAGAAAAATGTGTTACGAATTAGATTTTTCTTAGATTAGTTCAAAAATGAATCCAATGGAAATAAGTGTTTTTTTTTCTCAAAAAATCATCCAAACCTATATGCCTAGCGTGGTCATCACATTTTGCAAAATGATAATCAACCTTAAGGAAATATTTGTAAAAACATTTTTTTTTCAATTGTGCAAGGCTCTTTATCTTTGGTTTTAATAAGTTTTAATAAGCATAATAATATTTTGACCATTATACATTAATTTAATCAAGATTGAGATTTCGTGCATCAAAGATTGAAAACAGCTACATATCCAAATTGAAGTATTAAATAGCAATTCGGTTATGGGACTTTCAGATACCTGTCTCCTTCCTCGGGTTTATCTCGGAAGTAATGTTCAGCCAACACCTGCATCTGAGTTTGACCATAGTAGCGGATCTCCTCTCTCTGATCTGGCACCATCATCGGATCGAAGATGTTGAACGCCTCCAGCACAGGGGAACTTTCACAGAATCTTCGGTTGATGTTCTCGATAAGTGCAGCTATATAACTAGCAAACAAGTTCTCAAGTTCTTTTGCTTCTCTTGGGTTCATTTTTATGTCCGAACAAACATCAGTCAGAGACTCAACATCTTAAGACAGTCTTTCTATCGGTGCATTGTCCTCTAAAAGATCTTTTAACTTATCTTTTGTGCGATTTATGGATGGCACAATGGTTGCGAAGGTAATAGATCCAGTTTGGAAATCTTTGGACAGGTTGGCAAGGATTGGGAGGATGTCGTTCAAGATGTACACTACCCCAAGGAATTTCAGATTCTTCATCTTTCCAAACAAACCAGAGGCAACTGCGTCAGTATCCTTGAAGAAAGCTAATGTCTGCAGCACTGACTCGTAGTCCTCAAAGACAGCTTTGATTGCAGCCTCGAAACTCAACCACCTTGTGCTTACAGCCTTCTTCAAACGCTTTGATTTTTTTTTGAAAGCCTTACCTTCAAAGTGGATTGCTTTTAGTCTGGCCTGTATTTTAAGATATGTGGCCATTCTCTTTGGGGAATTGTCAAGAAACTGCCATACCTGTCTGAGAACAGTTTCCACAGTACTGATGTACTTTAAGTCAGTGTTACTGTCCGTACATGCTAGGGCTAACCTGTGACATATGCAATGGACATTGAGCAGTACTGGATTTATTTCTTTGAGTCTGGCAGCAACTCCTGTTCTTTTTCCCATCATAACTGAAGCACCGTCCGATGTGAAGCCGGTAAACTTTTCCATCGACAATCCATGACCTTCAAGTTCATTTACAATCACAGAGGTGATTGCCTCCGCATTAGGAGAGTCAAAGTTGGCCAGTAAGTTGTGACACGCCAAGAACTGCGTCGCAATGCTGCCTGATTCTCTGGAAAAAAACTGGATAAAGGTGACCAAATTTTCAGTTACGGATATATCTGACACCTCATCAGTAAGCACACCATAAGCACCAGCAGATTTCACCTTATTAATTACATCGTTTTTCAAGGCCTGTCCTAAAGTTTGAAATATTTCTTGGTGCGAACCTTTAGAATTGTAGTCGAAGTACTTCAAGTTCTCAACACCAAATGTCGTTTGTATGTGTGTCAACAATGGAATAAAATGCTGATTTGCAATAAACGACTTCATTTGAAAGTATGCTGTGGCAAAAACTTGCTCCAGAACTATGTTCTCTGATTCATGCTTTTTGATTATTTCCTTTTCAAAGATAGAGCTCTTCTGCATAACAGCACTATCCAGAGCAGCTGTATGCAGATTACAGGTTGAGTGTTGCAGCAAATACCTCTTTCTGATTCTGGGGATGTTTCATACCATATTTCCTACACGGCAAACAGTACATACCCTCTCCCTCTATGTAACACAACCACCATCTTTTTGCTGTCATCCAATTATGTTGAAATTTCTTGGGGGTTAAACGTTGTTCTTCTTGATGACTGATGGAAGTGCAGTCCGTCTTGCCACACACATGAACATTGTGCACTTTCTTTGATGAGTCGAACAGGGTGGTCAATGCATTCCTACATTCCTCAGGACTCCATGCTTTTGTTTCATTGACATCTGTGAATAAGGAAAATGTATCAAGATTTGGAGCAGGAGTGTCTTGCGTAGATGTGACAGAAAAACCTCTGAAGGTTTGTATGGGATGAAAATCCCAAGAATCAGAAATAGTTATTTCTGTCAAATCTAACCATGACACATGCAGTGCATTCACTGTAACACAAGGTCCAAATTTCACTTTTGTGCATGAAAATAAATGCCATTAATGTGCAGGCCATTTTATGTCGGTCAATAGCGAAACATCGCTAATGTTGTACTTGATATGTACAAACCGACTTAAAACTAGTGACCTAAAAATCAATGGGGGTCATCTGCGAGTCATGATCAATGTACCTATGAAGTTTCATGATCCTAGGCCCAAGCGTTCTTGAGTTATCATCCGGAAACCACCTGGTGGACGGACCGACCGACCGACCGACAGACCGACATGTGAAAAGCAATATACCCCCTCTTCTTCGAAGGGGGGCATAATAAAATGTATTTGTATTTGCACTTTGAATTAAACAGTTGCTTATCCAAATCTACAGCAGCTGCAAACATTTTGTATTTTTGTCATACAAGAAAAGCATGTCATTTTCTATGTGCAGTATTATTATAGAGCTAATAATATGTTTAAACCATGCAGAAAGATTGCTTCCCAGTTTGTTTGTTTTTATATGAAGTTAGCCTTGGTTAAAAAATCATTTTGCAAAATTGAATGATCTGACGAGTTCTAAAAGTTTAACATACTTACTGACCATAAATATTAATGTTACCTGTGGGTGGTGTACATGTTTGTTGTTTTGGTCCCTCAGGTTTAGAGTTTTCTGTACTTGTACCACTACAACTATCCACAACATGGTAGGATTCTTTGTTTGCCTTTGACATCTGCACTTGCAAGGGTTCAGATGTCTGTAAATGTATGGGTTCAGATGAGCATCCTGCACTGGCATCACTGTGTGTTTCATGACTGTCTTTTTCTGAAATAATTGATTATTCAGTTTATAAAGATTGTGTGCCTGTTGACATGAGAATAATTGTTTTTATTATATACCTATTTAATGCTTTTAACAAAATACAGGTTGTATCAATCGTTGAAATAAAAAATCCTGTATTACGCTACTCGCTGTTTCCAATTCTGTATTACCATACTAGCCGGACTAGTTCGACCCACTTAATGTCGTCACATTACACAAACCAAAAATAGAAATATTTTACAGTATGAAATATATTACAAGGCACATCGTGTGACGTCATTTCTGTGACAAAACACATAAGTTTTATCTAAACTCTGCGAGGACATGTCGGACCTGGTGTTTATCAGAAGTAAACTATGTGTTAAAAAACGTATTTTGGAGTGTGTTTTTATCATGCAAAAATGTATATTTCGATAGGAATACAATAAAATAGCGTGGTTCAAACTTAGTTTCGATAAAGTCATGGAAGATAGAAGAGGCTGTGCATATCGTTTTAACGTTTTTGTTATAAACATCGGATTAAAGTTGTCAACTTATTAATTGTTATAAAAATTGGATTAATGATGGCATTAAGGTAAGCATGTCGGAAACCTGTGTTTTCCCGGTTCGAATGTTTACACGTTAATTTACATAAACTGTATTCATACGCGTCTTAAATAAACTATGGCGTACCGTTTTAGTCATTGTTTTGTCAGTTTTGTTAAAGTAAAAAATACATTTGTTAACTGTTTTCTTTAGTTTTCGTTAGTTGTTGTATATAATAAAAGGAATATTATGCTAGTCAATTGTTCCAAGAGTTTGTATCACTCTCGTGGCTTGTGCTATTTCGCATCACACTCGAGGCTCCGCCTCTCGCGTAATACGACATCACACATGCCACTGGAGTGATACAAACTCTGGGAACAATTGACTATCGTAATATTCCGTATTTATTTGATTAATTTAGGCCATTTTTTTGAAACAAAATCGGGCATAGGTTGTCCCAGCTGATGAAATCTTAGGATTTAAATATTTTGCTGAGGAAGCTTCTTTGGGCCATTTTTTTTTTCAAATAAAAATTTGGACAAAGCCTAACATTGCACTGCCAATTCAATATATTAAGCATTTTAGGCAACCAGGTCCGACCTTAAGGACATATCACTTTCTGAAATGGTCAGAAGTGGGTGGGGTAATGTTTTCATTAGAACTGGTTCATGTATCACTGAATTATATGTAATTTTAGTTGTGCATATTGTTCCAAACTATATATAGAATGCTTATATAAGGAATTATTATTTTATATTACCCCACCCACGTCTGACTGTTTCAGAAAGTGATATGTCCTTAATCATGACAAAAATCAGGAGAGTTTGGGGCTCGAGAGTTTCATTTATCCTAATGAAAGACTCACCCTCCTGTAAAATGTGGTAACAAATAAATCCACTTACCGCTCGGAGGATCAAAACTCTGTGGAGAAACCAAACATCAACGAAATCTGTCGAAAATCGAATAAGAAACGAAATGTAAGTGTAGCAGGAAAGTGCATTTAATCGGAGGTGCCGGTAAATGATAAACGTTAACAAAACTTGAACAAGACAACTTCAACAGCAAACTTTCGTTCTTACTCGAAACACAAACGAAAAAGTCGTTAATTTTTCCTTTTTTTGACATATCCGGCAATTGTTGACTTTGCCACAGTTTGTGACCTTGAATCAAAGTCGTACAGTCTCGTTACCCGCTCCGCGATTGGACAATTATATCGATACGACCAATGAGAAGGCAGTTAACATATATCGGTTAAGGTTGTTTACTTCCGTTTCAGACAGTTAGTATATTAACGAATACTAAATATCTCGTCATCGTCGTGAAAATTTGCCGATTTTTTTAAATATTTTCTTTCCGAATTTGAGCCGGCCTGAATAACATTTGAGGCGGTCAAATCGGCCGGCGGCCGCCTCCTAATGAAAACCCTGAGTAGACACTTGTGTATTAATGAATGGTAGCAGAAGTTAATCTTGACACGTTCACTGATCACGGTTAGACGGAGCCCGCTTAATTGGAGTAAGTGCTTGTCTATTGTCACGATGTTTTGATAACAATAATGTGTGAATGTCGGCAAAGAAGTTGAGACCCAGTATTGGACCCTGTTTGGTCAAAAGTTGTTAATTGTAGTAACAGTTAGTAGGCCGCCCTGCACCATTGTCAATTAAGAACATTGCGACCCGTTTGTTATTTGTCAAAATATTTTAATTGGAAAAAACAGATATGAAACTTGAGCTACTGTAATCAATTTTCATTTTCCGCAAAATATTTATCATAATTTTTGGTCATTAGTTGTTCTGAAACTAAACGGACTTCACGTACATGTACTGTAATTTCTCTCGAATCATGGCTAAATGATCATTCGCCCAAACCCGGGTCGAAGCGACAAATTGAAATTGACGATGAAAGTGAAAATTCACCTAAGAGAAAATTCTCGAAAACATTCAGTCAAGATTCGTTTGACTGGTATGTCAAAGACGATTCTGGTCTATGGCACTGAAAGATCTGCAGGTATGTTCGGTAAACTAAGGCTATTAGTTTGTTTTGTAGATATGTTTTACGTATCCGCGGACGATTATTATTATTATAAATGTATATAACGCATCTTCGTTTATTATAACTAAATTATGTTTCGTATCCGCGGACAATTATTATCATTATAAATGTATATGACGCATCTTCGTTTATTATAACTAAATTTCTGTTGAATAATCTAGTTGATTGCTTTCAATATTTTCCTCTTTTATTACGGTCTTGCTAAATACGACAGATGTACAGAAGTTAAAATTTTGACAGTCAGTGAGTGTAGAACAAAATCAGTGAACATTAAACAAGAAATATCTTTAAAAAAGATATACGGCGTAAATAGTTTAATGAATGAGATCAAGTAGAGCGAATGTCTTTTTCTGTGCAGTTCTTAGCTGCATCACACGCAGTACGGGATGTTACGGGGAGTTTTCGCGGCTTATTTTACATTATAACATATTGCTGGTCATAAACCTATAGATACAAAACAGAAAACCAAAAGAAGAATGGAAGTGAAATTTAAACATATGAGTCAACCGGCCACATGAGAAGTATCCGTATTTATAGGCGCGTTCTTCGAACAAACCTGTTTTAGTGGTTTGTCGGGCATTGCTATTTGATTCGATTATTAACAGTATCAATTATCATCGTGCTAATGCTTAAAGTGATATTATGGGCATTTTGCACTGTTGAATTGAGCTGAAAAGAATTAACAGGTCAAAATAGTTAGTTAAAATGAGGTTACTGATTAATTATCTGCAACTCACCTAGCTACCAGTTGTTTATAAAAATATATTTTATATTCGATATTCTTATGTGACCCACCCAGTCCTGTAAGCTGAAATGATCCGTAAAACAATTTCGTGTCTTTGTGTCGTATGAACAAATCTGCACTAAAACTAAATTTAGGTTCAACTCGTAAACGCATGATCAGTTGTCAAACGAAAGTACGGTTGATATTCAAATGCATTATTTTTCTCTTTCTGGTATATTGTTTTAGTATGATGATGCTGCATTAATTAATATAAGTGTATATGAAGTAGAAACATCAAAAATAATCAACGGTTGCGATAGACACCTATAAACTGTTACATGCTCATAATATCACTTTCGTACATTAGGCAATATGGAGGAATAATTATTGTTAAATTTATCAACAATAATATTTATCATTGTATTGTTGAAAACACATTAAGAATCTATTATTTACATACCATAATTATATTGCTGAATATCTTCATTTAACATATTTCTGGTCTAAAGAATATTCCAGGTCACCTAGTTCACGGATAGCGTCTTTATTATATAACGATTATTTTACTGGCCGCCAACTCCGGTGATGACCTGTATATAAACTCTGAATGTCCGCGAATTGACCCGATATACCTCGCGGGTTGAAATGCAATGCTTTAAAGTGAGGCCTCGTTTCCATTGCTCTTTATACTTTTACATGTTAACATGTTGACAGGAATAAGGAAGTAAGTACTAAATATGAGAACATAGCCTTTTAAGTATTAACGCTCTTGCGCTGGTAATACTCTGAAAATAAAAGGTGTACGCACAAACTGTATTGATGTCGAGAATTGAGTGTAAAACTGTTCTATCTATTAAGCCTTTTCATTCGAGATAAAATTGTTTCATACAGTAAAACAGTGTTACAAAGACGCGGATATGTTTCCAATGTTCTGGTGGTATACTCAAATCAGCCAATGGAATAAATGAAGTGTATTCATTCGTACCTAGCCGCGGGAAATTGTATTGGAATTTTATTGGACACTTACAAAGGTCAGGCTAAGGTGAAAAGCTGGCTTATGCAGATTACGCCGAAAAAGTATAATGTCATGTCACATTGCCATTGCCAGGTGCGTGGTTCTGCATTCAATTGTCATGAAATAGGTTGCATGCTTTTGTGTGGTGCAATGCTGATTAACTACATTAAAAAGTGTTGTTTTTGTTATCACAAATTAACATGATAATTAACATGACTTCCATGCACCTGATGTAACTGAACTTTATTTTTCTTAAACAGTTGTATAAGGTGAAACTTCATGACAATGTTGAATTAGTTTCTCTTGAATACTTCAGGTTATTGAAAAGTTATGTTATATGGTATTTCTTCACAAGAACACCATTTTATGATCTATGTTTTAATTTAAATTGTGTACAGAGCATGTCTTGAAAATTATAAAAGGTATCAAACCCAAACTTATTAAGTATGAAAATCTCAATGAGTTGATGTGCTGACTGAACAAGAACCATATCTCTTGTTTCCAAATTTTGATAATGTATAACTTTTAAATTATGACTGAGCATGTCTTGGCATGTGACTTGTTGGCTACTGCTTCATAAACCTATTATCCTTGAAATTATTTAGTCTTTATAATATCATATAATATATATTTACATCAAAATGGATTGAATAAAGAGCTAGTAAAATTATGGTTATTTATCTGTTGTGTGTATTACTACTTGGTTATTAGAACTGCTAGAAATATTAAGATGCGCAAAGGAAATATTACTATGTGTACTACGGTAACATGATATACATATATGTGTGTTGTAACACCCTACACGTAAACCCTTGTGTCCGAGTCTCTCCACTTCTCCCTAAAGTCTCATCACTTCTCCCTAAATCAGTGTCCAGGGAGAAGTCACTTCTCCCTAAAATTTGAGCCCAGTGTGAGCCCTGCTACAAAAATGATGTAATGATTCATGAGGGAAAATACTTATCCTTTATTTGTTGATATTTGTTTCTGTTTTTCCCTTCATTCATTGTAACCACAAATTCTTTCTTCTAAATGCCATTATTCATTATTAGCCGGATTTTTTTCGAAAAAAAATCTCGGCTTATAGATTGATGTTGTCGGGCGGGCGGGGGGGGCGGGCGGGCGGGCGGGCGGGCGGGCGGGCGGCGTGCTCGAAAATGTTAAAGTTCTTATTTCATGGTATAACTTTGGTATGCTTGGACCTAGAGTCTTCAAACTTGACATGAAGGTTGGCCAGGATTAACAGATGACCACTGGTCATTTCAAGGTCATTCATTTGAAGTTCAAGGTCACTGTGACCTTCAATATAAAAAATGTTAAAGTTGTTATAACTTTGGTATGCTTGGACCTAGAGTCTTGAAACTTGACATGAAGGTTGGCCATAACTAGTTAGTAACCACTGGTCATTTCAAGGTCATTCATTTGAAGGTCAAGGTCACTGTGACCTTGAATGTAAAAATGTTAAAGTTCTTATTTCATGGTATAACTTTGGTATGCTTCGACCTAGAGTCTTCAAACTTGACATGAAGGTTGGCCAGGATTAACAGATGACCACTGGTCATTTCAAGGTCATTCATTTGAAGGTGAAGGTCACTGTGACCTTCAATATAAAAATGTTAAAGTTGTTATAACTTTGGTATGCTTGGACCTAGAGTCTTGAAACTTGACATGAAGGTTGGCCAGAACTAGTAAGTAACCACTGGACATTTCAAGGTCATTCATTTGAAGGTCAAGGTCACTGTGACCTTGAATGTAAAAATGTTAAAGTTGTTATAACTTTGGTATGCTTGGACCTAGAGTCTTGAAACTTGACATGAAGGTTGGCCAGAACTAGTAAGTAACCACTGGACATTTCAAGGTCATTCATTTGAAGGTCAAGGTCACTGTGACCTTGAATGTAAAAATGTTAAAGTTCTTATTTCATGTTATAACTTTGGTATGCTTGTACCTAGAGTCTTCAAACTTGAAATAAAGATTGGCCAGTACTAGAAGATGACCACTGGTCATTTCAATGTCATTCATTTGAAGGTCAAGGTCACTGTGACCTTAAATGTTAAAATGTTAAAATTGTTATAACTTTGGTATGCTTGGACATAGAGTCTTCAAACTTGACATGAAGGTTTGCAAGCACACTTAGATGACCACTGGTCATTTCAAGGTCATTCATTCTAAGGTCAAGGTCACTGTGACCTTGAATGTAAAAATGTTAAAGTTCTTATAACTTTGGTAGGTAAAAATGTTAAAGTTCTTATTCCATGTTATAACTTTGGTATGCTTGTACCTAGAGTCTTCAAACTTGACATAAAGGTTGGCCAGTACTAGAAGATCACCACTGCTCATTTCAATGTCATTCATTTGAAGGTCAAGGTCACTGTGACCTTCAATGTTAAAATGTTAAAATTGTTATAACTTTGGTATGCTTGGACCTAGAATCTCAAACTTGACGTAAAGGTTTGCAAGCACACTTAGATGACCACTGGTCATTTCAAGGTCATTTATTTCAATGTCATTCATTTGAAGGTCAAGGTCACTGTGAACTTAAATGTTAAAATGTTAAAATTGTTGTAACTTTGGTATGCTTGGACCTAGAATCTCAAACTTGACGTAAAGGTTTGCAAGCACACTTAGATGACCACTGGTCATTTCAAGGTCATTCATTTGAAGGTCGAGGTCACTGTGACCTTGGATGTAAATATGTTAAAGTTGTTAATACTTTGGTATGCTTAGACCTAGAGTCTTCAAACTTGATATGAAGGTTGGCCAGAACTAGTAGATGACCATAATAATAAACAATATTTCAGTAATTTAAGTATTGCATTGACAAAAACACGAAAGGTACTTTCCTGTCATTTAAATCAAAAATCCGGCTTCAATGCGGTCATCTCCGACCGCGGAACTCTTGTTAATATTGATGTAGGTTATATCAACCCATGCGAAAGACAAAAAAATCTTACCGGACATGAGGTCCGATAACTTTTAAAATTTACCGGACCTCGCCGCATTTAACAAGACCTTATTCTGCTTTAAACAAACAATAAAATACATTGTATTGTGTTTAATCGTTATGACAATAACAATGTTTAACAATTCAAAATACAACAAAATAACGAAATTTACACCCGTTCAGTCAGCGCTTCCGGCCGTAAATTACGCCCAAAATCGGCAGTATTACGTCCTTTTAACAAATGGCGGAAGTCACAAGGACGTCCGATAATCCGCACTCATATTCTTGTCTTATATCGACTAATAATCACATTACACAGCCATGTATGCTGACACAGATGCACCACAAAAGCTTCTTGGGTAACTTTCCAGTCGCCAAACTGTGCTGTTCAGCGTAAAATCGGTAACCAGAACGCGTATCATAAGGGCAGGGTTAACTGGCGATAATTCTTTTTGATTGACGTCTGTCTTGAAGTTAGCGTTTATCGCAGATTGATTTACAAGGAATCAACGCTTTTAAATTTAGGCAATATCCAGAGACTGACAATATACGATCCGTGGCAATATCCAATGGTAATAAATCAGTACATGAAAGACGGTGTCGGGTATCATCGCACCTTTTTACCATAAACAATTACTTAAACAATTATTGTTCCTTATAAGAAACTAAATGCAAATGGTTAGCAATTAATAACTTATGGCAAGCAAGTTGAGAAAACAATACCCGTTACAAATTGCATGCGGTAACAATTAAATTGAAGTAGAAGTATATTTCATCATGATGTCCATTTTTAGAACTGAATAACCCATTTTTCTACAGCCACGTGATAATATTATTTAAGTCTCTTTGTACGCATCTGCACAATTCACTACACATGATGCCATGTAAAACCCGTGTTTTAATAAGAGCGCGAAATTTTTGCTGACAGTTGAGTTCCACGCATGGAAAGCGGTTGTTACAACAAAATATTACCAGTGAATATGAATATGCTCGCACATTGCGTCACTTGATTTACGCATGTTAAATGGGAATCATATCCCATCCGAAAATTCACTTTTCATAAGCGCTTGCGTAAAATGGCGGACGTTTGTGTTTATAAATTCTTAAACACATTAGCATCAATACTGGTCATACTTTGGTTTTGAACATTGAAATCGGTATTTGTTCATATTCATTTTTTTAACACAACACACGATTTATTTTTTGTCGGACACAAGGTCCGACAATGTCGGGAATAATACAGGACCTCAGCAAATTTTATCGGAAATGTCCGAGGTCCGATGTCTTTTGCATGGGTTGGGTTATATGACTCATTCAATATTGTTATTACAAAATTAAATTGGTACTGTTTCTTATATATAAACACGGAGTGATGAAGCTTTTGGTGGAGTAACATTAAAGTTGTGCACATGTAACTTTGTATCCACACCATTTTACTTTACACTTTACTGCATGTATAAATCATTTGTGCGTATGGTATACGTACAGTACAGGCAACGTGTACTTTGACAAAAACACTTGTCCGCGGTGTTCAATTTTCCCGATGGGTGACATTTCGCGGGGGGCGGACACGCTACTGACCGCGGTGTTCGGCGAACACCCGAAATTGCGGCGATTGCACGCTATCGTTAACGGGAACACCCGTGATCACCGCGATGCTGCGCAGCCACCGTAAACACCTTTCTGCGAGGGTCATTCACACGTTTTAAATGTACATGTACAAAATAAAATCATATACTTCATGTACATGTAGATATTATGTGCACATTTTTTATGTGTACTTAAACTCGGGCAGTACGTTAAGTCGGAAACTAAAACTAAGTGTTGAGATGATCAATACCATTAACTTTTATGGTATTAATCAATGCAATTGCCCTTTTTGTTTTCACAAAATTGGGTTTCATTTTTCCCGATTTCCAGAAAATGACTTGTGCATGTTGCATGAAATCTAAATATAGCGTGTTACAGCGTGTTTGATTTTTATTTTATTCAGATGAAATGTCAATTCCAAATCATTCGCGAGCTACCCTGGTACTTGAGAAGAAATTCACTACGAAACTTTAAATTGAAATTAAAAGATCCCAATGTTGTCTGCGCTACGAAGATTTTGTGTCAAAAATAAATACACCCACGCCAATTTTCGGCGCTTTTTATGGTTTAGAACAAAGAAAATGAAAATATCATGGGCATATATACATGTATTTATTTGTGGCTACAATTTGTAACAGAACATGAACTCTACAGAACGCGCACACTAGGCGTCCGGTGATTTACGAATGTTAAAATACACCTGTTCTGATTGGGCGCTTATTTCATCAAATCATTAAATAGAAACAGATGCAGAAATTCATTTGATAGTTTAGAGATATGGCGAACGTTTGTGATTTTTGCATTTCTATCACACTTTTATCGTCAACATTGACCAGAATTTGCATGAAATCGGAAATCTCGGGATTATCGGGTAATGGACAGAGACGGGAATTTTTGCATGTATGCAGTAATCGATTGTGATTGTTCGTAATCGTTGTTAATTTTTTAGACACCAAACGACACCTATAACATTCAAACGCACGGTAGATTCTTTCTGCAAATTGGTACCGACCTATGTTAATGTTCAATAATTTATTTCTGCGGTAGGTATTATGGGTCCGCGGTGATTCGCGGTGTCCACCTTATGGAAAACGGCCCCCGCGATTATTTTATTTGAACACCCATCGCGGGGGTCGTTTGGTAAGCGAACACCGTAAAATGAACACTGCAACGAGTAGTGTTTGTCAAAGTACACGTTGCCTGTACTGTAATGCTGTTTTTTATACCATGGTGTATTTTTACAATTTTAAAAGAATGCTATCAATATACATGTATGTTGTCATTCCATATAGTTCAGCATATACATGAGCCGTACTCTGTCAAAAGTGGGTTAAATGCATGTGCATAAAGTGTGGTCCCAGATTAGCCTATGCAGTCCGCACAGGCTAATTAGGGACGCTATATTTTCCGATTTTATGATATTGTTCGTTTAAAGAAACTGCCTCCTTAACAAAAGTATATTTTAGGCACACAGTGTCGTCCCTGATTAGCCTGTGCAGACTACACAGACTAATAGTGGACGCTACTTTACGCACATGGATTAAACCCCCTTTTTACAGAGCACGGACCATATGTAGAAATGCGTCAACGGGACACATTGAATGTAAAATCAGTGCCTTCAACTGAATTCATCTCAACGTACGTGTACAATTTGCAAATTATAGGCCAAGATAAGTTCCAAAGAAAGTTGCCCTTAATGCGCAGTTTATTGAATGATATTGGTGCACATAAACCCGGGATTATTTGCGCATTGCCTTCCTGTGGGACTAACCTTTAACTTTCAGTGAACAGTTTGCACTCCTCTCTTGTATTAATACTACTCTTTATAAGCCGGGAGAAAAATAAATGACGCGACGTTTAGCATCATAAAACATATTTATCCCATTGTTATTAAGGTAAATCAATTAAGTGCATTTCTTCTGAACTACTGTACAGTACACTCCACGCGTTTTCCCCAATTTCCCTCCATACTCCGCGGGGATTGACCTGGAGGGAGATGAAGAAAATCCTGCTATATGCGGCGTTTGCATGATTTTGGACGCGGCGGTTAATGATCGGAAAAACTGATAAGCCGACACGTCGGCCCTCGGCGTTGGCAACGCGGGGGAAACTCCGCGTTTTACGACATAACGATCAATTTAATTTTGTTTGACTTCCTGATTTTCAAATAAAATTACATTTATTACAAGTACATACATGTACACTTAGTATAATATTTACAATTAAAAAAAAACAACCAAGATAGATCGATCCCGACGTGGTTGTAGAAGTAGTTGTTGTTGTATAGAAAACTCGTTGATTTACGACACACAAAACATCGTCTTTTAATTTATACTTACCAATTAATATAAACACAGTTTGCAACATTGTTTTTATTTTGATAATTTAATCCAAAGTTTTCATGTTAGCAGGTGATTTTCGTAACTGAACATGTAAACAAATGACCAAGGACCCTAAGAATCTCGAAAATCTGTGTGAATTGGCAGTTTGACGTAATCAAAAAAGCCGCTTCCAGTCTAAAGGCATAACTTACTCAAGTAAACAAGTCAATGAATGCATAAGGAATGGTTTTAATTGTCGGAACAAAGTCAACTCTCTGCTCGCTAATGCATTTATTTTCTCTTTGTAGGTAGGTTATTCCATTGATTGCTAAAAGAAGGTGGTAACTTTTGAGTTGATAGTTGCATTTAATATTCACAGTTGTATTCTTGTTGCGTCGACATTCAAAACAATCTTTACCAGTAATTATGGACCAAATCGGCAGAGTGACATTCACACATGTTAATCCCTTTCGTCAAAACACCGCAGACAGCAGTCTACACAATAGGTCAGTAGACAAGCTTTGCGTGTTTTCATAACGTCAAACACTTAAAATCCAGTTCCGCCCAGATGTCTTCTTCAATAAGTTTACAGTACAATTACTGCTAAAATAATTACTCTACTAAAATACCGTAACGATAAAGATTCGGCGTGTTCGATTTGAAATTATTTTAGAGGAAATATCAACTTATTCGCGATATAATTTTGTTGAAAATACCAAGAAAATTTTAACCGAAATCAACAAAATTCAATTTTCTCTGCGCTACAAAGTTTCTATCAAAAAATCAATACACGCATGCTTTGCAGGAGTAAACATTGTATTCGACCTTGCACATTGCAGCATAATTTTCGCGCGCTTTTGTCGGGAAATATACATGATGACTGTATATTGGAAGCATTTGTAAACGTGTTAACAATTAATAATCATAGTGTGTTTCGGATTACTAATTATTATTCTCATTTGGAAATTTTACAGAACATTTGTTCTTGTGTTATATGTGTTATGATTTAAATATTAATTTGTCAAATGTATTATATTCATTCATATTGTAGACGTACCTGTGAATTAAAAAACATAATTTGTATACGTATCAATTTTCTATACAATTACCATTTTTATACATGTGCTACAGTATTTAAACAATTAATTATAACAATGTTTTTATTTTTTGGCATGCCCAGTAGCACACTGCTTACGCGGCGTTGCGCGGCGGTCACTGATAAGAACGGAAAGTGTCTGCATTTACCGACTAGGCTAAAGTAATACACGCCGCCGGAATTAGCGAACGCGGCATAACGCCGAGTGTTTTATCTAGTTCACCTCGCTCTTCCAACGCCGCGTGAACACTCGCTAGCAGAAAAAACCGCTGAGGGAGCGCGTTTTTGGGGGAAAACGCGTGGAGTGTACTGTTTATGTATTACTTCCCCTTGCTCGAGGCATCTGTGTATTTGATGGGAAATACGCATATTGATGATTAAATATTGTATAAATTTCGAAAAACAAATTCTAGATCTACAGCAAAGGTGTCGATGATCTCCAATAGCTCTCTCCTTGGTAAGCGAAATGGACGGAAAAGTTCCTCATCATTGTACATGTCTAATGGATTTAACCTATCTCTAAAAACTCACTCTTCGAAAATGTCTTCGCATTCGATGAACAAGTCGCATGGAGGCCGCCATGATTAAACTCAAAACTATCCGCGTTCATTTTGCACGGTTTTTGAATGCCGACAAAGCATCAAGTGACGAGCAGTCGTGGTGTGAGGGGTAGACTGGGGTCGCTCGCCAATATGTCGAACAACGCGCAGTCGATTGACGACCGTCGCTCTCCATTAAACACGGCTATCGTCGCATGACAATTATTCGCTTGTACAACCATAGTTGCCCGACCATGGTCGGTCTCATTAAACCGGACTCAGGTGTGAAAGGAGTCAGATGGCAGTAAGGTCGCGGTGGTGGGGTGTAACCCCTTATGTACCATTTCCTTTATGGACCAGTCCCTTTATGTACCACTTTGAGACTTTATGTACCACCTATATATTATGAAGGTGTTGACCATTCATTCATAGCAGCAGTGATTTTTTTGCTCAAATTTACAGCCGATTTTCGGCTGCTTCCCAATCGCAAAAATACATGTTTTTCCCAAAAATCTGAACATAATTTCCCAAAAAAAGCCCAACTTCCAAACAAAAAAAAAAATTTTTTTTTTTTTTTTTTTAGAAAGAAGTCTCATATAACTTAATTATGATTTCTTAAATCTAGGTCTCAACTTTATTTTTTAAACATCTGACAAAATTTATAACTTGAATTCAGTCATTTTTGTCCATAAATCATTCCCAAACTTGCCACTATTATTGTTTAAAAAAATCCCAATTTGACCAGACTCCTTTTCTAGAAAAATTCCTGAACATGCACTTAAAAACAATATCACTTCTGTTACTTATAATCCTATTTATGATGCTTAATTTTTCCCAATTTCATGGTTTATCGCGCTATTTTTCCCAATTTCACAGTTTATCACGCTAATTTTCCCAATTCAAATGGCACAGGCTGTAACAAATTAAAGCAAAAAAAAAATCACTGAGCAGTGTGAAAGGGCATTAATAAGTGTTGATCGAGTCAAATTTGAGTTACCAAATATTGTCTACTACAACATTGCAATTCATTGTACTGAATCATTTATTTCTTGCTATCAGAAAAGTTTTGACAATTTGGAAAAAAGTTCAATAAAACTGATTAACTTCGTAACTCAGTTCTTACTAAGTAAAATATTGCTGAATTATATGTTATGTCTATTTTGTTATTGCAATTCATAATGTTATGTTAAGAACCAAAAAAAAAGTTATATAAAACTCAGTAACTTAATAACCCAGTTCTTACTAAGTAAAATATTGCTAAATTATATGCTAAATATAAAAATGTAGCAATCTAAATTACATGTACAAAATTAAAAAAAAATCTCAATTAGAATTATAATTGAAATTGTGTTCACATTCATAAATTGTTTTATTTCCAATAGCAAAAATAAAATAATAAAGCTAAAATGAAATGAACCTTATGCAATGGTTACAGTATCTCTAATGAAGACTAGTGACACTGTCTGGTGCTCAACAGCTCTAAATTCCTCACCTATGCCAGGTGTGAAATGTCATGTTTTTTGAGTAAACATACCAAACCAAATGGGTCCTTCACAAGTGACACATTCCTCAAATAATTAGACCAATTAACAACATTTACAGGGCTCAGCCTAGGTTCAAACTTGAGGGAGAAGTGACTTCTCCCTGAGCTGAAATTAGGGAGAAGTGAGGCCACTAGAAGGAGAAGTGATTTCTGTTGGGCGTTTAATAAAATCTTCGCTTGTTTTATACCCCTCATTACACCAAGCCTTAGTATTATCATCAATGACAAACAAATACTATTTTCAAATTCAATATATCCTTACATATTAAGTCACATAAATCAATTCATACAAATAAAACTTGTGATTTCCATGTGTGTCATAAAAATAAACAGTACTTTAATAATGCAATGACAATCCAAACCCTATTTACATCATAATGTATCAATAAATGATAATTAGTCAGTGATTTTTTTCACCCAATTGGGAACAGGTCCGGAACCAATGCCATTGGGAATTTTTCGCGTCATGAAATCACCAAATTGTGGTAAAAACGAGTCTTAACTAAACACAATCTTAATGCATGGGACCAAAGACCTGTAGATTACATATAGTATATCTATTACTGTTTATCCGAATTGTATTCATATCCGAAATATGTACACTTGAGAATGCCTTACCTGTTTCATTTAATAATCCAAATTTTCCTTGTTGTTATCTGGTTTAACAAACCTTATTACACGTACATGTTTGTTAAATCCAGTTAATGCTTTCTCCATTATTGAATCACCATTAGTCTACTTCACTTGTAATTTGAATCGCCAGCTTTGAATTGAACGCGGGTTTAATGTTACAATAAATCTGCCATGTGCAATGTCGAAGGTCATGAGTCATGACGTAGCCAGGGGTGTGATTTTTCCGCGGATCCGCGGATTTCCGCGGATCGGGTTGTCTCGGAGGTCATTTCTGAGATTCGCGTAAATTCGTAAAAAAAATGGGGGGTGGGGTGGAGAGGGGGGTACATCCGATTCCGCGGACGTCTTTTATATGCGGCCCGAAATATCCGCGGCTCGCGAAATCACTCCGCATAGCACACTGGTAGATACTGCCTAAGCAATTTGAAACGAGCGATGTCATTGGCTGTTGTTTTCCAATCTACCAATTCAAATCGTTCTTTTTAAATGCGGTATTTCTTTTCTGATTTGTTTGCAAATGGCGCAGTTGCAAAGCGAAAATTAAGTTTATCCAAATGACAAATATCAATCGAATTAGCGACTGTCATCATATAGATAGATAGGATAAATCATAAATGAAATGTGTCTGTCATCGATGAAGACTGCGTTTTAGATACAAGTAACACATATTTTTTTTACAAATGTGCGCAGTGAATTTGTGTCTCGGAAACCAGTGTTTTTTTGCAAATTGGAGTTCACTCTACTTACGAAGTAGAACAATTAAGACGAGTATCGTTTGAAAATGGAAATAGACAAACATGATTTGATTTATATGTTAGTGGATCTGTGTGTAATCAGATTCATATGCATATTCTGCTTTATTATGTTTATCACACTGTTCAGTTAACTGAAATAGCATTGAACTGTAGACTAGATGTGAAATGCAAGATTTTAAAAGGTAAACACATTAAAATATATTAATTTTACTCAGTTTAATACATCATTAACTCAACAAGAACACTCAAGTGTGTTTGTTTATATTTATTAATGTTTTCCCCATTTGATATTGAATTAAATAAGTCCATTTACTGTGAATACATTGAACTACTGCTGTTTTTGATCACAGTAAATATTGTTTACTTTGCATCCTCAGTATGTGAAATGTGAAGTTAAACAGGTTTTCATAAAGAAATAGTGTTATGAAGTTCAAGAAATTGTTTATTTTAATGTATGTTTTATTTTAATGTCTGTTTTATTCCACTTGTCCGCTCGTATTCGCGCGATTCGCGTAGTCAAAATCAGTCGACAGAATTTTCCTCCCCTCTGACTTCGCCTCAATCACACCCCTGGTAGCAATTTTATTCTACTCGGATAATTTATATCTAATCGAGGAAATGTGTTTTCTCAATGTCTATTGTGTAGTATTAGGACTTGTTAGTATAAAAATGAACTGTGATTCCAGTTTATATAAGATGGGTGTTACTCGTAATTATCGGTGAATTAACAAACTGACAAAACTCGCTGGACTTTTACAGTAGTGGATCTACGTAATTAATAGACCTTTGATCATTTTTGTTTTTCTTTAATAATTTTTGCCGACTTCTTTAACCGTGCCGCCTGCCAAAAACATGTAATTATCGAATGGTCAATAAATTATCACGTAATCATTTGACAACCTTAAGCACGCGCAAAGAGGTTGCGGGATATAAAATAAAGTCGTTTACGTATGGATACGGTAGATAAAATTATGGAAATTAGCACTACAGTTTGCACGGGTGGGTTGTTAGTTTTCGTTTACATGTATATGGTTATGAATTAATGTCTGACAAAATAAATTGCACATCGACTGGATAATTAGTGTTTAAGAGTTTTGAAACACGAAACAAGTAAACAGTAGAACATACTCGAATAAATTGTATTCATATTTACTGTTGGGAATGTGTTGCGCATGTAAACTTTTTTGAGCGTAAATACATGTCTATAACGACGTCATTTCATCGCTCAGGTAAACTATTGCATATGAATATACAATGCGCGCGTTCTCATTGGTAACTATCGTTGTTAATGTACCGCTTAACTCCGCCTGCAAGGCGTGTACTAATTTGGCTTGCAGAACAGAGAACTATCCAAACTGTCGGCGAAATGACACTCGCTATGATCTTTTGATCTAAACCGTTATTGTTTGAAGTGAATGCCCATGTATGCTAGTTGCCTGGATAAGCTTTCACAGCAGTCGATCTTTTGCTGTGATAATAAACTGATAACATAACAAGCGTCATCAGTGAATTTATGACATGTGTAATAGAGAATTTTTAGATGAAAAAGTTGAGAGAAAAAACTTCGATGTTGTAAAAAAAGAAGGCGAAGTCTACTTCTCCTTCATGTAATTTAAGGGCGACATTATTATGTCTCGGGCGAAGATATCGCCCACGTCGCCCTCAGGGCCGAGCCCTGATTTATACTTGTATACTTTTATTTAATTTTACATAACAGGGGACAAAAATATTTCTAAACTGCAGTCGTCCTGCAGGACGAGTGCATGAAAATGTTCACTCGTCCTGCAAACACATGCACTTGTCCTTCAAATATATGTTTAATAAAGATTGCAAAGGGCTGATATGACTAATAAAGTTTCCTATATCAGTGCTAAAAGGCTGCTTACTCAGTTATTCATGCCAGCTGATAACAAAAGAAATGTTAAGCAATTTTTCTTTTTTCTAATGCACGCGTGCTTTCCGTTTTGGACATTTGAACATTTTCCCCGCCCCCTTTAAGGAACACTCGTATGCCAGACATTTTTTCAGAGGAAATTCAGACTGGTTTAAAGCTATACTTCAAGTTTGAATAATTCTTAAAAAATCAGTACCTTCAGTGAATGCAGTCAGATGGTTCCCGGTCAACATGGACGCGCAAAGTTTACACCAAAAAGCCAATATTTACTCCGGACACAGTCTCGCATAACAATGCGCACCTGCTGTGTGAAATTTACAATTACACGTTCCGGTTCATTCACTTTCTACTTTCGGGATAGATATGCTTTAAGAAAATGTTTTTATGTAATGAAAAAGGGTCTTACTGGTCAGAAAATACATATTTTAACTACAGCTTTTTTGCACTCGTCCTGTAGGACAAGAGCCTTAGGGAAATTCACTGGTCCTTTCAAGATTTCACTCGTCAATACGAGCGGACAAGTGGAATTTTTTCCCCCTGCATAACAATAACATAGTCCAGCACATAATCTCATAATACATTTTCTAAATCAAATCATAAAGTTTTATTAACCAGGTTTTCCGAAGGAAAAAACTGGTTATTAGATTGGCGAATGCGGGCGGGCGGGCTGGCTGGCGGGCTGGCGGGCTGGCGGAACAAGCTTGTCCGGGCCATAACTATGTCGTTCATTGTCAGATTTTAAAATCATTTGGCACATTTGTTCACCATCATTGGACGGTGTGTCGCGCGAAATAATTACGTCGATATCTCCAAGGTCAAGGTCACACTTTGAGTTCAAAGGTCAAAAATGGCCATAAATGAGCTTGTCCGAGCCATAACTATGTCGTTCATTGTCAGATTTTAAAATCATTTGGCACATTTGTTCACCATCATTGGACGGTGTGTCGCGCAAAATAATTACGTCGATATCTCCAAGGTCAAGGTCACACATTGAGTTCAAAGGTCAAAAATGGCCATAAATGTCCCTTGAGATTTAACCTTCATATTTGGTATGCATGTGTATATGGACAAGGCCTTTCCATACGCACAACAATTTTGACCCCTGTGACCTTGACCTTGAAGTAGGGGTCTGCGTTTAGGTTTCAAAATCTGCGTTTAGGTTTAGAAAAATGCTCTTAACTTCTATGTCCCTTGAGATATAACCTTCATATTTGGTATGCATGTGTATATGGACAACACCTTTCCATACGCACACAAATTTTGACCGTCCGTCCGTGTGTCCGTCCGAAAACTTTAACGTTGCTCATAACTTTTGCAATATTGAAGATAGCAACTTGATATTTACCATGCATGTGTATCTTATGAAGCTGCACATTTTTAGTGGTGAAAGGTCAAGGTCATCCTTCATGGTCAAAGGTCAAAAAAAATAAATTCATGTGCATATCTCCAATGTCAAAGTCGCCACGACTAAAAATAGATTTATTTTAAAACAAACTTACAAAGGGGGTTAATTCTCTTTGTTCATTTCAAAAGTTCAGTTTGAGTTGTCTCCCTTTATCAGATTTTTTTTCACAATGAAAACCTGGTTTTGTGACAATTTTGTCCCTTGTTGTTATTCTGTTATATTGTAATTTAAATACATATATAAATACTTAATACATAAAAGTAGCACATGAAAAGCCAAACACATTTATTATTCACAAAATTGATAATGGAATACTTGTATTTGATTATTGGCAAACAGTACAAATGAAAATATACATAAAAGTAGCACATTAAAAGCTAAGAGCATTTACAGTGTATCATTCAAATCATTAGAGTTTTTTTCATTTATTGGCAAACAGTACAAATACAAGCATGCATCATAGTACAAAAAATAACAAATGAACAGTTCATAAAATAAGGGCGTTTATTTTATTTTTTCTTTTAACAACAGTACAAATACAAACATACATCTGTTTAGTTTGTATTCGTACCCCTTTTATCAGGAAAGCTTGTGTGAATGTATGGAGCAGCTCTATGCAAAGCTGTAGAAATGGTTTTTGCAGATACATCTAGTGTATCTTTAGTAAGGTCTGGTCAGTGCAGTCGGTACTGGTTGTCTGATTGACACTACGTAAAATCTGGTAAGTGTGGTCTGCAATGGTCAAGGCACTACTGTGACCTACATGAGAATCAGGCAAATGTTGGGAATCAAACATATCTGGAACAAGCAACATAACTGGACCTGTCTGATCACTGGATAAAGCCCTAAGATGAACAGAATTTGGTTCATGCTCAATTTAATAACTTAACTCATTAAATACATCTATGTTGATGGATTCAATAAATGTGGCACTGTCATTTAAATCTTGTATATCAAGTACATCAATGGCAATGTCAATTGGTGATACACTTCTGACGCTGGAAAGTTCTGTTTTGTCTTCAAAGTTTATGCTAGATAGGCTGGATAAATCATCTAGTATGTCCACACTGCTCACGCTTGACGCACTCGATACATCTGATGAATGCTCCTGAGCCATAAATAGACGGCAACTTAGATCACCATTACTGACATCTGAATCTGAGAACCCCTCAAAATCTGACTCAACCATAATTGTATTGTCTGGTAATACAGTAACACTTGCCGCCTCAAATGGAATGTTTTTGGATTTGTCAATAGAAGCTGATAAGTGTCTTATGAACAGGCATAGATCTGACAAACTCTTATGAATGGACACAACAGCAGTGCCATCAGGGCTGGGCATGCCAGCATCATTCCTTGAGTGAGGGTCAAACATATAATATTTGTCTTGATCATGAATGATAGCTGTACTATAGCTTGGTGTGCCACTTCCCATAGTGAATACACACTTATGCATGCCCCCAAATGCCTTCTCAAGCGTAAAATATGGGTAGCTCCTTTCTTTGTCCATAGTGGAACTAGTAAACGCTGTTCCAAAGTTAATAGCATGGGAAAATCCATCACATTCACTTTTAAGATCTTCTATCATGAAGTACTTTTGAGAAGCATCACCATGTTGTGCATAGAAAAGATCACCACTTTCAAGTATAGAGTCCAGGGTTTCCTGTGACCAGCTTTTTAATGGTGTATTGTAGGACTCTACAACAGCTGCAACTGCATTTGCCATGCATTGTGTGCCATTTGCTTGGAACTTTGAATGCCCTTGGTGAATTGTAGCCTGTATCATGGCTGACCTACAACGTTATCAGATTCATTTAAAGAATACTTCCTTAAAAAAACAATTAAAAAAACACACAAAAACTGCATTATAGGCGCTGTAGAGTTGACTTGAGATGTATCATTTGCTGATTGGGTTAAAGGGGCTATGTCAACGAGGAAATGGATTCTCATTTTAGTTAATAATTGTTTGTATTATATAATTACTCTATGCTAATACAATTTCGTACAATACTTAAACCAATTATAATAAAAGGCAAATAAGAAATTTGATGCACACAAATCTAATGAACATTCAAAGTTCTGACTTCAAAATATAACCAAGAAACATGATTTTTTAAATTTCTAAATGCATACATACCTGTCCCGTGAAATATACCCAGTATAAACTCTTATTATATTCTCATTATATTGTTAATTTGAAATTTTCATTTTTTCTAAAGACTTTGACCCTTAGGGACCCTTTGTTTCCCTTTAAGGTTATGAAAAAATGTTACTAGAATTAGTAGGCATCTTCTCTAAATAATTATGTATCAGTTAAGTGCTTGGCATGAATATGAATCTGCCTACAGTATACTAAGTCATTTACAAGCACATCTATACACTAAATTGTAATCATTCTGGATATAAGAATTACTCTTATTTTCATAAAAATAAGCATGTTTTATACAGTAACATATAAATGTACTATGTTTATATTTCTGTATTAGTTAGATAACTTTATAATAAAGATAACTTACCAGTAAAGTGATTGGTTTGAATCAGTCTGGAAATAAGCTGCTGCTGATCACACAAGTTTAAAAAATAAAACGTAAACTATTGATGACCAAGATCATGAAAATATAATCAATGATATCATAGTTTCTAGCTATGATGTCATCATTTTAGCCTTGATATATTACACTTATCACTATATAACACCAAATAATTTTGTTGGAAATCAATACTTTTTTGGTGCAATAAGTGAACATGTGCACTTGTGACTTTCTTGCACAATGCAAAGCAGTTTAAATGAAAATAACATTGGTGCAGTAAGTAGATAAGTGCACTTATTTACATACATTTGTACAGCACCAAACAGAATTATGTGTGTAAATAATACAGTATGACATTTTCTTAAAAAGTACCATTTAAACTGGAATACCATTCCAGGGATGAAAACTAACTTTTCATGGTTGGTTCCCCGCACGGGCAACCATTTTGAGTATTTCAGTTGCCCAGTTATAGAGTTACGAGCCCGGTACCATTTTTATGTAGTGTCAGTGTAGGTTATTTATTTAAAGAAAATAATGGATAATTAAACGACAACATTGCTAGCATGACACACTTTCTGCTTATTACGTCTTTTTACAAGTCTGAAATGAATTATAAAACTGATTATTCATCCACAGTTGCCAAACTATATTAAATGTCTAATTGCACTTTTAAATTGTTTTAAGCTTTAAAAAAGGCTAGTTGCCCGGCCGGACTACCAACATTTGAAATTGAGTTGCCCGGGCAAATATCTACTTGCCCCGGGCTAACGGGCAACCACTAATTTCTATCCCTGCATTCTGATATTTATTTAGGACATGTATGGCATCATTTTAGATCATTTTATGCAAAAAAGACATTTTTGAAAAAAATGTCACTTATCACTGTTTTGCGCTAAGGTGACGATTTTATTTATTTATTCACGAACAGTACAAACACTCCAATATGCATAGTACATGTCACACTTCTTTACTCTTCATCTTTACTCTTCATCCTCGCCGTGGTCTTCAATGTTGGCCAGAATAGGCCCTGTTCCAACCATTACAAAATAAATCAATAAACTTACAGCAACATAGTCCCTCTTCTGCCGACAGGATGAAATATCACACGAAATAGCTTCATCATCGTCAATGACATTGGTACCACAATCAATACAACAAAAAATAATGTCTGCCATGATGTTGGTATGGTTTTACATATTGAATATCACCAGCATATATACACACTTTAACAATTGAGCAACAACACTTAACCTTAATTACTTGATAACCTGTGAAAACTTTCTCTTTATCCTTCCTTTTCAACTATACAATAGGAAATACAAACATTTTAGACTTAGTCAGGATAAAATGGTGACAAATGGTTTTTTATAATATACTTTAATTTCAGGTAAGAATATGAATCATTTATTACTACTGGGGCTAATAAATTATACTAAGACAGTCACTGACACACAAGCTGGCATAAAATATAATCTATGGCAATAAATAAGTCTAAATTCATAAATAATATGTCACAAAATACATTTCATTATTAACACACCTTCATATTAAACCATATATTATTTATCTCTATATATTATATATATGGTACATAAAGGGTCAGATAGTGGTACATAAAGGGGTGGTACATAAGGGGACTGGTACATAAAGGGTGATAACAATTGAAATCGGAATTATAAATAATACATGTATGCATTATACATACACTTATTATAACACCACTGGATAAATTCAGTTTAACAACCGTTTCTTAAACCATAATAGCAGCTTTCAAAGCATATTATTTACTGAATATGTCAATACCTACATGTGTATATCTCACGTGATTCTAAAATATATTCATACTCGGTCACCTTTAACAACAATATGGTCAAGCAAACATTTGGCATAATTATTGGAAAATCTATATTTATGAACAACGATATTTAGTGATTTTTTTATGCTTTTATTTGTTACAGCCTGTGCCATTTGAATTTGGAAAATTAGTGCGACAAACCATGATATTGGGAAAAATTAAGCATTATAAATAGGATTATAAGTAACAGAATTAAAATTGTTTTTAAGTGCATGTGCAGGGTTTTTTCTAGCCTTTTTGAGAAAAGGAGTCTGGTCAAATTGGGATTGTTGTAATTGATAAAAGTAGCATATTAGGGAATTATTTATCTACAAACAGGACTAAATTTAAGTTATATATTTTGTAGGATGTTTAAATAAAAAGTTGAGATCTAGAGTTAAGAAATCAAAAGTCATAAGAGACTTATTTATTTTTTTTTTTTGAAATTGGGCTTTTTTGGGAAATTTTGGTCAGCTTTTTGGGAAAAAACGTTGGTTTTTGCAATTGGGAAGCAGCCGAAATTCGGTGGTAATTATATGCAAAAAAAATCATTGATATTCATACATGGTCGGAATTAAATGTATAAAACTGGTATATGTTTACAGGGATGGGGCGGAATAAACCATAATGGCGAGTCTATCCAGTGTCTTCACTGAGGTGGAAAGGACGAACTGGCTGAAGGCGTGGCTGGCAGTTGACATTGCAAAGTCGGGTTTAGAGCCGTTCGTGGATAATGAAGCTAAAACTTTACACGCCAATATATTAAAAGCTGTCTGGTCTAGTAGTCAGGCGCCAGCTGCATGTATAGGCTGCCATACTGCAAACTTGCTGAAATGCCCAACACTAGGCATATGCAATAAACGAGGAGGACATGGTACATGTAAATCTATGCATTATAATGCTGCGAAACAACCACGACCATGTCCAGCAAATGTATGTAATAAAGCCCATGACGAAATTGTTAAGCAACATACATTTAGTATTCCGTCATGGAAAAATACTTCGGCGCAACAATGGGCAAAAAATCCATGGGAAATTGCCAAGGCATATTTCCCTCCAGACGGATATGCTGGAAAAACTTCAGTTCAAGATACCGACTTCAACGGGCTCATCAGCTTTATGATGAACTGCAAACACTTTAACAACATGTTTTCATTCGCCATAGCTGTAGGAAAACATAATCCCCCTTGTCTACTAACAAAGGTAAGTGTATACTTGTGATTGTCAGTTTATTCCATTACTTTGACAAACATTGAACCTGTCCCACCCACCTGTCCATCCAGCCACATACATGTATGAGATCGTTTATGTTGTATGCTATATATCACTGTTATGAACATTTCTAATATCAACAAATTATAACAGGAACGCATTCATGCCATAACTATGTTTCTTTGCAATTCCATTTGTTATTCGTTTTTATGTCCCCCACTATAGTAGTGGGGGACATATTGTTTTTGCCCTGTCTGTTGGTATGTTGGTTGGTTGGTCTGTTGGTTGGTTTGCGCCAACTTTAACATTTGCAATAACTTTTGCAATATTGAAGATAGCAACTTGATATTTGGCATGCATATGTATCTCATTGAGCTGCACATTTTGAGTGGTGAAAGGTCAAGGTCAAGGTCATCCTCCATGGTCAGAGGTCAAATATAGTGGCCCAAATCGCTAATTTTATGAATACTTTCGCAATATTGAAGATACAGGGGTGTGATTTTTCCGCGGATCCGCGGATTTCCGCGGATGGGGTTGTCCCGGATGTCACTTCTGAGATTTGCGTAAATTCGTTTTAAAAAATGTGGGGGAGAGGGGCTACCACCGATTCCGCGGACGTATTTCATAAGCGGCCCGAAATATCCGCGGCCCGCGAAATCTCTCCGCATTTTACACTGGTAGATTCTGCCTAAGCATTTTTAAAACGAGCCATATAATTGGCTGTCGTTTCCCAATCTTCCATTTAAAATCGTGTTCTAAAAATGCGCTCTGTGATTTGTTTGCAAATGGCGCCGTTGTGAAGAGAAAATTAAGATTATTGAAATAACAAATAGCAATCGAATAAACGACTGACATCACCTAGTCTGATAGGAATAATGAAATGTGTTTGTCAAAAAAAGACCACGTTTTAGATACAAGCAACACATATTTTGTTAAGAAATGTGCCCACTGAATTTGTGTCACGGAAACCAGTGTTTGCAAATTGGAGTTTAGTCTATTCGAGAAGTAAAACAATTTAGAAGAGTATTGTTCGAACATGGAAATAGACAAACATGATTTGATTTTTATATGTCTGTGGGTCTGTGTATAATCAGATTCATATGCATATTCTGCTTTATTATGTTTGTCACGCTGTTCAGTTAACTGAAATAGCTTTGAACTGAGTGAAGATGTGAAATGCAAGATATTGAAAGGTAAACAAATTAAATATATTAAGTTAACTCAGTTAATACATCATTAACACCAGAAGAACACTCAAGTGTGTTTGTTTATATTTAGTCTATTAACTGTAATTCAATACATTGAAAAACTTCTGCTATTGATCACACTAAATACTTACTTAACAGTTTACTTTGCATCCTCAGTATGTTAAATGTGAAGTTTAACAGGTTTTTATAAAGAAATATTGTTATGAAGTTCAAAAAGTTGTTTATTTTAATGTCTGTTTTTATGTTTGTCATTTCGTTATGCGCGCCATTCGCGTAGTCAAAATCAGTCAACAGAATTTTCCTCCCCTCTGACTTTGCCTCAATCACACCCCTGAGATAGCAACTTGATATTTGGCATGTGCATGTGTATCTCATGGAGCTGCACATTTTTAGTGGTGAAAGGTCAAGGTCATCCTTCAAGGTCAAATATATGGGTCAAAATTGCTCATGTAATGTAACTTCTGCAATATTGAAGCTAGCAATTTTATATTTGAAATGCATGTGTATCTCATGGAGCTGCACATTTTGAGTGGTGAAGGGTCAAGGTCATCCTACTTGGTCAAACGTCATATAGGGGGACATTGTGTTTCACAAACACATCTTGTTATTTTTAGTCATTGACACGTTCTTTGTTATGATTAGAGTATAAGTGGGACTGAATAACCGTTAACGAGTGTTTTAAACAACGAAGCCAATTGCCAATTAGTCTTTTCCATTACAATCACGGTCAAACTGATACGCTGTAACTCCAATATAAAGCGCTCCGTTATAACGCTGAATCCAATATAACGCGGAGGGTGCTTGGATCCCATTTTTTCTCCAACCTTCCATTTTATTTCTGATTCAAATCCGTATAATGCAACTTCATGTATTTTCAGACAATTCAAAGATGGCGGCAATCACAGTTATGTTGATTGCTTTATTCAACCGTCCGTTGAACCGATTATAATCGCCTCGAGGTTAAACAACACCGACAGCTAATTGGTGTTAATCTGTTGTGTAATGTCAATAAAGGTGTGAAAAACTCGCGTGTCAGTGTTTATTACATGTTTTCCTCATCAGAGCGGTTCAGTGCGATAATTTCCATAAGTTAGGTGCAAGCGGGATAGTTCTACAATTCAAGTAATTCAAAACGATTGAAACATTCTTTCTTTGATATGGTTGAAGTTTGACTATATTTAATGAGCGGCTGTTCAATATACTGCCTACTGTATAAAACAACTTTTTCTGTCATTTTATTATCGTTCTAGTATTATGTCATTTAATCTTTTAGTTCGTGTATTAGAAATTAAATAATGCAGACGATTTATTTACATGCGAACGCAGTGTACCGGCAATTGTTAACAGAGCTTCACTTTCATTTTCGCGCGGTATCAGAAAGTCCCCGGGAAACACGTTTTTTGCATGCGTATGAGGCCTAAATTAAAATTAAGTTTGTTTGCCCTTTACCGACCGACCCACTTTTTACCCCCCGACCCAAAAATTTTTATTGCGATTTCTGAAAACGTATTATTTTTATTTTCGTTTTTTTTCGCCAATCATAAAAGAGCTGACTGCAATATTTATTCGTGCGCATATTTATATCCCTGTCCATTATTATCACCCCTGACCGATCTAGGTCTCTCCGATGGTTGGAATTTCATATGCCCCAGAATAGGGTGGCAGGGGATATATCAGTGAAAGGGGGGTCCATGAAAATTACATATCTTTAGGGTAGGTGTTACCTATGGTCTTTAAAAATCAATTAGGTATTTATAAGATGTATTTCTTGTGTTAGGTTGTAGAAAGAATGTCTCAAAATTTTGGAAAAAAACATTAAAACTAGCCACAGCTCCGTAGCAAGGAAATTTTGAATCTTCAAAAAGGAGGTTTTCACTTTTGTCGGAAGTCAATATTTCACACTGCAGAAACAGAACAAAACTTTGAAGGTAAATTGTGAAAAATCTAAACGTATGGGAGACACTTTTTTAGGTAAATAAACAAAGCACAGGGATGAAATTAATGAGTAATGTAGCCAAAACTAGGATTGCATTCTGTTTGAATGTTCTGTGCATGCCATGAAATGGGTCAAATTTTTCATTTTTTCATTAAAAATGAGGTGGGTGGGGGGAAAGATCAAGGGCCATAGTTTCACAAGAGAAGAAGCCAGCCTTGTCTTGGTTGTATTTTCAATGTATATTGCCTATGCTATGACACTGACACAAAAAGGCTTTATTGTGTCACTTTCCGCTTTGATGCAATGGATTTGACTGTTTGCGGCCTTTCGGAACTCGAAATTTGGTCAAAAATATATCCCCTGCCCCCTAGACAGTAATGCAAGCGTCTATAACCAGCATCGCGATCGGCGGTGTACCGTGAAAATGACCGAACGACATCATACTTAACTATTTGTTCGCGAAAGTAGTCGGACATATACGAGTTTACGTTCGTCACACACATGTTGTTAACGTGATCCAAGATGGCGGACAATCAAAAGAAATAACGATGCTCAGCGAGGACAAATGACTATCGAATTTACGACAGACATCATATAATTAGTATGGTTTAATGAAAAGAGCGTGTCATTCTACGATGGAGCATACGTTATAGATACAAATAAAACTCTTTTTTTTTTAAATGTATGAACTGAATGTCACAGAACAAGTGTTTGAAAATTGGAATGCAGTCTACTTACAAAGAAAAATACATCTAACAGTTACAGGATTATCGTTCGAAAATGCAAAATAAAAAACAAACATGATTTGATTTATATGCAAGTGGATCTGTGTTTAATCAGATTCATGTGCATATTCTGCTTTATTATGTTTGCCACTCTAAACAGTTTACTGTTATGGCATGTTAGTGAAATGGATATGTAAAGGTAAACTTATTTAATATATTAATTTCTCTTAGCTAAATACATCGACAACACTCAAGTATATATGTTTAAAGCGTTAATATTTCCACAAACTGAAACTAACACCCTTAATTTCCCCAAATCAAGTTTTCATGCTTATGTTAGTTGCAATAATACAACTACCAGCTATTGACCCTCTGAGCTGTATGTATGTACTCATAAGAGCTCAGAGCATTCAAGAAGAACTAATGCTTATGTTCAGTTTGCCCTTTTATGAATTTACTTTGCCATGCCGAGACTATGCACTAACCGGTCAAACACTTAAAATTGAGACCTGTAAAAATTTCAACTGGCCTGTGAATTGGTTCTCCTGGTAGGCAAGTCTGGCCTGTAAAATGTGATGTTTTTTGGCCATGTCTGAATTTTTCCATTAAAGGCTTTGGGCTGTCTTTCTACACTCCTTCAATGCTTGTTGCATGCTAATTGAGCCAAATATAAGGGAAAGGTTTAAGTTAAAAATAAAAGCTGTCTGGCAGTTAAATAATGACAAATGCATTTGAGCAATTAACATCATATAATGAACACATATTTGATGTAATAACACACAAGCATGCATTTGATATTAATATATGCAAGAAACAGCAAACAAGATAATGTTAAGCTACATAGGGCTTCGTACACTGCAACAGTGCTTTAATAACAGTGTTTTAAATATTCAAAGAATATTATTGTATTAAAAATATAATTTCTGAAATAAAATAAAATAATTTTCCTACCTACCTACCCAACTGTAAAATTTAGGGTCGGTAAAGGGCAAACCAACAATATTTTAATTGTGGCCTGACGCAATAAAACAATTTTTGTACATGAGTCGTATTGCATTCAATCTAAATTTAAAGTCGCTCGTCCAATGAAAGCTCTGCCCCATAATGCACTGTACTCTTAACACTTCTGAAAATGGCATATATGCGTACGGTTGTGTTTACGAATTTCTTAAACATTATATCGTCATTAATGTTTAAGATTATTATTTTTTAAGTGATGTTACAATTTTATTGGATTATCGGATAAATGTGCACATAAGAAAAGCGGTATGTAAACTGTTATCGATATGATTCGGTTTATATCAGTCTCCGCCAAACATGGTCGGACCGACAGACATGTCCTGTAAAATTTTGTAAGGTCCGGCCTGTCGGTCTAATTTACAGGACCGATTGTCCGGTAAAAAAAAAGAACGAAATTGTTGATTATTTATGTTTTTACGGCTCTGAAAGTTTTCCGCGGTATAAAACTAGCGATCGCGTCTTTCCGTTCCAACGCTGTACTCTACGGAATTTTGTGATGCACCTGATTGGTCCATTTTTTTGCGTCGTTACCATATGACGAATGCTCGTCAGGACGGTCTAAATCCATGTCGGCCTTGTCGCTGATTAAGATAATTATAAATCTGATTATTAAATGATACAAATATCAATTTGTATGGACGTAATCGAGATAGTTATTAATGATTGTGATCATCTTCATTCGCAATGTCATGATCTTGACTGTCAATGTCCCTGCGTGAAAAAGGCTGGTGATCAATTATCTAGGCCGTCGTCGGTTTAGGCCGTATTGACCAGATTCCTCTCTGACATGCGCACTGAGACTTAGCAACAAGTATCAACAAACGCTACCGCCGAGTTTAAAAACTGTTTGAAAAATGTTTCTAAGATATTATGAGGGAGCGACTCCCGGTGGTAAACGAACGGCACCACTTGATTTATGTAGTTGGTAGGTCCTGTAAAAAAAGAGGAGGTCCTGTATTTTTTCTCAGTTTACAGGACCTACTGTCCTGTAAAAATTTGACTTGTTTGGCGGAGACTGTTATATGCATGTATTTGCGTCAACACAGCATGGCAATATATATATACATGACCTATACTATAGGCTATTCTATACCTGTTTTGTTTATAGCGCCCTGCAGTAAATGAGCTCAAAACCTATAACGCGGATCCGATATAACGCTGTTTCGCGGCTTGGACCCCATTGACCGCGCTATATTGGAGTAACAGTGTAACAATCTTACCTTTATCGGCGCCAATTAGAGAAGGTGCGAACATTATGGGTCATAATTAGCGTAAGCTAAATAAAACAAAATTAACACTTGTGCATTTTTCATGAATATGGGATTTAGTCTGAATGACCTTAGTTTCATCAAAATTTGGTCAATGCAGTTATCAAACTTGTTCTATTATACGAAAGAGAATCTAGTTCGTTAAGTGTTTTTCTCTGAATGGAACGCTGCATTTATTGATAAACAACAGTATTAAATCTATAAAAAAAAATGTTTTTGTTATAAAAAAAACAAAGGTACGGGTTTTTATGTATATGTACAAAAATAATAGATGCAGTTAAAACCAAACAACCAAACACAAATCAATATGTTCTTTATTAATTTGTAATAAAAGCGCAGAATATATATCAGTCTGGTGTTGATCACACATCGTCATATTTTAATTGCGTTTAATAGTATTGTCTTTAATCTGGATTCGCCGCGTGTTGGCGGTATAATCTGCAACACCCCTGACAAACACAATACACACAATGGGTAATAAAGTTGTCAACAATTAGCGCTAATCAACACTATTATGCCTAAACGAAGTCGACGCATTCGATTCAGCCTTATTGCATTCACGTTTTACAGGAACTGTCAGTTGGCAGTACACTATTATAATGTAAACCCCTTTGTGTCAAAACCGGATTTAACTTGTGTGTTAAAAGTCGACTGTTTCATGTTATTGTTTCAATACCATCCGGGTATCTGTACTATAAGTATACCAGTCTATAAACAAGGTGCGCGCTTCCGCATATGGGTATTCCGACGTTCAAAAAATTGACCTACGGTTTAGCGTTCACACCGTCAAACGCATTTAGCAATATAACTCGTTTTTTTTCACTATTTCTTTACTTGCAAAAAATACTAGTGGCTTATAACTTACCTTGCAAACTTTTATTACTCGCATTTTGCGAGTGTTAATTTCGAGACCTGTGTATATGCGTGGATTACGCTGGATTTAAATGCCTTATGCAGTGTTCTGCCGTGGATGCGCCCTTGCGTCATTGGCGCAAAAATAAAAGATTTGTCCCCACCCGTTTTCCGTATATTGGTCCGCGAGGGCACAGGAATTAGTAATAAAAACTAATCAATTCAATTGGTAAGTCAGTAAAGTAATCGAGTGAGTGTGTAATCAAAACGAATTATTTCATTGGACGTGACGTCATTTTGCAGCCAATGGTAAATTTACTTTAATAACACTATTGCATTGGTAAGTTGAGATTATAACAACCAAACAAAATGGCGGAAAGTGACCGGCCGAAGAAAACAAAATCCATTTTAGTTTTTGTCCTCCGGCAAGTAAAATTAGAAATTATGACGATAATAATAACAACACCCCAACAGAGTCCTCCCAATTCCCAACATCGTTTAGCAATGACAAAAAAGTCTGCCCCTGGCCCTAAACATACGTTCCAAGCAAATTGGCTTCAAAAGTTGTCTTGGTCACTGTTTGACAACAACAAAATGACATACACTTTGTGCATAAAGCACAAAAAAAACGCCTTTACTATCAGTAATTCTAATTATCGAACAAGTACTTTGACACACAAGGCTGAGTTCAATGACCATAAATCTGTTGAAAGTTTTGTAAATATGTTGACTATTGTTTGACAGTTTTAAAAAGTTTTTAAAATATTCATGGTTGAATTAGAATGTTACGTCCTGTGGACTTGCTGTTAGAAGAAAACAAGCAAATTTAAGAGTGCAAGTAAAATATAATTAGTTTCTGAAAATTAAATTCTGCTACAAATATATTTATCTGTTCCCATATTTTTCGTTTTTGTCCCCACTTTTTTAACCCTAAAGGGTCTCTGTCCCCAACAGTAAAAATTCACGGCAGAACACTGCTAATGCCTACAGTAATTCAGTCTTATTTGTTTCGAATATGGTCATGATTGTTTGTTAGGACCTTGAATTCATCCATCGGTCGAAGGACGAAAAAGACGAAAATTAATGTCTGACGAATAGTAATGGTTTCACAGTATATAACTCAATTTTGATGAAAGGCGGTTGGAATGTTTATCTTTTAAATATGAATACTAGGTTTGAATCTGGGCCAAGTTGAGTCAACAAATATGTCATAAGATACAGACTTCAACTATTGGTTATTTAATTCAAATGAGCGCTTAAAGCTCTGTTTTATGCATGTATAACATATTAACGATCTATAATTATTATGCCCCCCTTCGAAGAAGAGGGGGTATATTGCTTTGCTCATGTCGGTCGGTCGGTCTGTCGGTCCACCAGGTGGTTGTCAGACGATAACTCGAGAACCCTTGGGCCTAGGATCATGAAACTTCATAGGTACATTGATCATGACTCGCAGATGACCCCTATTGATTTTGAGGTCACTAGGTCAAAGGTCAAGGTCACGGTGACCCGAAATAGTAAAATGGTTTCCGGATGATAACTCAAGAACGCATACGCCTAGGATCATGAAACTTCATGGGTAAATTGATCATGACTCGCAGATGACCCCTATTGATTTTGAGGTCACTAGGTCAAAGGTCAAGGTCACGGTGACCCGAAATAGTAAAATGGTTTTCGGATGATAACTCAAGAACGTTTACGCCTAGGATCATGAAACTTCATAGGTAGATTGATCATGAATTGCAGATGACCCCTATTGATTTTGAGGTCACAAGGTCAAAGGTCAAGGTCACGGTGACCCGAAATAGTAAAATGATTTTTGGATGATAACTCAAGAAAGCTTTTGCCTAGGATCATGACACTATATAGGTACATAAATCGTGACCTGCAGATGACCCCTATTGATTTTCAGGTCACTAGGTCAAAGGTCAAGGTCACAGTGACAAAAATCGTATTCACACAATGGCTGCCACTACAACGGAAAGCCCGTATGGGGGGCATGCATGTTTTACAAACAGCCCTTGTTATTAAGCAAGTTTGTCGGACAAATGTATGTGTAACACCGCTTACTTTAACATGAAGTGTACGATATTTTATTGATGGACACTATTGATGTTAATGCTAATAATTAAGACGACCTCAAACCTCCAATCGTTTTAATAGATGTACACTACGCGACCCGTGATTTTTGCCTAATTAGCGAAGTCAAGGCAGGCATTTTGCTTTTTGGGTGTTAAATCACCGTGACTCGTCACTCCGACGTCGCGCGAGAGCAAGATAATCTTTGCGCTAAATCCCCTCAATGTTGTGGTGATTTGCTGCGATTCGCAGTGATGGCAGTGTATATCATTAACATTGATGATTCGCCAATTCATGCATATAAACCAAATCGTATCAATAACAGTATACATAACGCTTTTCTAATGTTCACAATTATCAAATAATCCAACATAATTGCAACATCACTTACGAAAAATAATCTTAAACATTTATGTCGGTAAATATGTTTGAGAATTTCATTAACACAACTACATGTATACAGAGTTTTCCCTAAGAACCGGCCAAATTGACCGGTTCAATCGATTTTCTGGCCGGTTCAAATGCTGGTAACAAAAAAAAATATTTTGCAATAACTTTTGCTATATTGAAGATAGCAACTTCATATTTGGCATGCATGTGTATCTCATGGAGCTGCACATTTTGAGTGGTGAAAGGTCAAGGTCATCCATCAAGGTCAGAGGTCAAATATATGTGGCCAAAATCACTCATTTTATGAATACTTTTTTAATATTGAAGATAGCAACTTGATATTTGGCATGCATGTGTATCTCATGGAGCTGCACATTTTGAGTGGTGAAAGGTCAAGGTCATCCTTCAAGGTCAGAGGTCAAATATATGTGGCCCAAATCGCTTATTTTATGAATTCTTTTGCAATATTGAAGATAGCAACTTGATATTTGGCATGCATGTGCATCTCATGGAGCTGCACATTTTGAGTGGTGAAAGGTCAAGGTCAAGGTCATCCTTCAAGCTCAGAGTTCAAATATATATGGCCAAAATCGCTCATTTTATGAATACTTTTGCAATATTAAAGATAGCAACTTGATATTTGACATGCATGTGTATCTCATGGAGCTGCACATTTTGAGTGGTGAAAGGTCAAGGTCATCTTTCACAAGGTCAAGGTCATCCTTCAAGGTCAAACATTATATAGGGGGACATTGTGTTTCACAAACGCATCTTGTTTTAAACATGTTATAAATTACCACAACCCACATTATACCCCCCTCTCACCCCCACCATTTTTTTTTTAAACATCGAATAAATTACCACACCCCTCATTATACGCCCCTCACTCCCCCCTACCCCCCCTACCCCCTTATCCCCACCCCCAATTTTTTTAACATCTTATAAATTACCACTACCCACATTATAACCCCCTCTCACCCCCACCCCCCTTCCCCCCACCCCACCCCCATTTGTTTTCAAACATCTAAAAAATTACCACACCCCACATTATACCCCCCTCTAACCCCCACCGCCCCCAAGATTTTTTAATTGAGGAAATGACATATATAAATTAATATAATAAAAATCTACTAAGGTTATTATAATACTTATACAAATGGAATTAAAAAATGTACCTGTGCATAACAACAAACAATTTCTGAATTTCTGATCAAAGTTCACTCATTCATTTTTGCGTTGAATAAGACCGCCTTAGTGAAAATTGCTGCACAATTGATGAAGTTATGGCTGTTCAAAGCGATGCACCCCTTTTTCGGGTCATTTTGAGTTGAATACTTTGAAAATGAAAGTAGAAAGCGGACAGGTCTACGAATACGAATTACAATAATACCCCAAAGATTGATAATCGCTGGAAAGACTGCCCTCTTGTTTTCATAGGACGGCATATAAACTATCCGGTACATTTTTGTATGGAAAATAACCAGTCTAAAAAATACGCCCGTTTGTAAGAATTGCGTTTTGTGACGCAAGTTTTTTTTTTACAGGAATTAAGTTATTAAATTTGTATTTGCGTTTGTGTTTGCTTTATTTTAAATTTAATAACGTTTTTGGTTATTATCCCCCGCCATAGGCGGAAGGATATTGTTTTGGCATTGTCTGTCCGTCCGTCTTTCCGTCCGTCCGTCCGGAGCCATATCTTGGAAGTGCTTTGGCGGATTTCATTGAAACTTGGTAGTATATATGTGGATAATAGGATGATGCACTCCAAATGGAATTGTACACAATCTGATAATAACAGATTTATGGCCCTTTTTGTATCTTAAAAAAAAATGCTTGTTTGTTTGTCCAGAGCCATATCTTTGAAGTGCTTTGGCGGATTTGATTGAAACTTGGTATGAGTGTCCAGATGCATATTGGCGGGGGATATCAATTCAACGAATTTGCTTGTTTTAATTGCGTAATAACGCAAATACGCTCGTTATCTATAGCCCTGTGATAATTACATAAATGTATATCATGTAGACATTAGCTCAACCATTTCACTCAATACAACTTAAAATAATATAATATAATATAACATATTTTTTTTCATAGGCGCGAGAGATTGGCAGAACTGTCCGTCATTCGTCGCAGTGTAAAGTAACAGATCCAGACCTCCGGGACATCTTCACAATACTGACTAGCCTGCTGAGTGACCCGAAGTGTCTATCACATGACGTTACTGCACAAGAGGCTCTGAGGAAATTAGCAGAGGTATAAATTTTGTGTTTCGAGACAAACCGTAAAGGTAGGCGCATTCCGACAAATAATAAAAGGGTGATATATGTTTTATGAAGACATAATTATATTATCGTGTACATGTAGGTCTATTGTAACTTAATGATATTTTATGATTAACTAGATTGAGTTACTCTCAAATACAGTTCATGTACATAGATTACTACATGATACATTAATTTTGTACTTTTAGATTTGAAAACTAATTACATATATGTCCTAACTATTTATGCCCCCTTCGAAGAAGAGGGGTATATTGTTTTGCTCATGTCGGTCCGTTGGTTGTTCCGTCCGTCGGTCCGTCCGCCAGATGGTTTCCGGATGATAACTCAAGAACACTTAGGCATAGGATCATGAAACTTCATAGGTACATTGATCATGACTCGCAGATGAACCCGATTGATTTTGAGTTCACTAGGTCAAAGGTCAAGGTCACGGTGACCCGAAATAGTAAAATGGTTTCTGGATAATAAATCAGGAACGCTTAGGCCAAGAATCATGAAACTTCATAGGTGCATTGATCATGACTCGCATGAAGTGCCGGATGCGTATGCCACCAACGTTACATTACACTCATACAATCGTGGAATATCTACAAAACCCTGAAAAAACTTGGTCCGCGAGTATTAACATGATCATCTGCAGTGATTAAAATGTAAAAGTCGATCTGATACTACAGGAATTTTTTTCCACTGTAGCTCGCTATGACAAACGCTTTGTTACCACAAATCACTGTCGTGACAGTCTACATTATATCACCCCCTTTGGTGCAAAAAGGTACAATGTACGATTGAAATAAGAAGACATACGGTACCTTTTTGCACCAATTGGGCGATATGTTGGTGTTTATTTGTTCATGTTCATTAAAACAATAGTATACAAAATAATATTAGTCAGGGGTGTGATTTTTCCGCGAATCCGCGGATCGGGTTGTCCCGGATGTCTTTTCTGAGATTTGCGTAAATTCGTTTTAAAAATGTGGGGGAGAGGGGCTACCACCGATTCCGCGGACGTATTTCATAAGCGGCCCGAAATATCTGCGGCCCGCGAAATCTCTCCGCATTCTACACTGGTAGATTCTGCCTAAGCATTTTTTAAACGAGCCATATAATTGGCTGTCGTTTCACAATCTTCCAATTAAAATCGTGTTCTTAAAATGCGCTCTGTGATTTGTTTGCAAATGGCGCCGTTGTGAAGAGAAAATTAAGATTATTGAAATAACAAATAGCAATCGAATAAACGACTGACATCACCTAGTCTGATAGGAATAATGAAATGTGTTTGTCAAAAAAAGACCACGTTTTAGATACAAGCAACACATATTTTGTTAAGAAATGTGCCCACTGAATTTGTGTCACGGAAACCAGTGTTTGCAAATTGGAGTTTAGTCTACTCGAGAAGTAAAACAATTGAGAAGAGTAGCGTTCGAACATGGAAATAGACAAACATGATTTGATTTTTATATGTCTGTGGGTCTGTGTATAATCAGATTCATATGCATATTCTGCTTTATTATGTTTGTCACGCTGTTCAGTTAACTGAAATAGCTTTGAACTGAGTGAAGATGTGAAATGCAAGATATTGAAAGGTAAACAAATTAAATATATTAATTTAACTCAGTTAATACATCATTAACACCAGAAGAACACTCAAGTGTGTTTGTTTATATTTAGTCTATTAACTGTAATTCAATACATTGAAAAACTGCTGCTATTGATCACAATAAATACTTACTTAACAGTTTACTTTGCATCCTCGGTATGTTAAATGTGAAGTTTAACAGGTTTTCATAAAGAAATATTGTTATGAAGTTCAAAAAGTTGTTTATTATAATGTCTGTTTTTATGTTTGTCATTGCGTTATGCGCGCCATTCGCGTAGTCAAAATCAGTCAACAGAATTTTCCTCCCCTCTGACTTTGCCTCAATCACACCCCTGTTAGTACATTCACATGCGCATACCCATCTCTCTAAAGTCTTGACAAACAATTTGTGCTGACATGTTTTATTTAATACAATAATTAAACATTATAAATTATAAATATGATTAATTTTCATCGGGAATTCAAAACAAGACGAAATGTAAGTAACGTAATGTTACGATATTAAATAAACTATAGTTGCCATATTGGTCCATTACAAAAAAGGATTAGGTTTAAATGTAGAATTAAACGTGGGCAAATCATTTCCTTCCCATCGTTATGAGTGTCCCTCACTAGTGTAATTAAACGACTCGATTTTTCCGCTTTATCGTCAATTGCTATTTGTGTTTTACCAGATATTAAATCCGACATAAATCACATCGACTTAACTGAGAATTAACGTATCACATTTTTATAATCAGTTACTGATACATAAAGCTGCTTTAAGTTGTAATGCAAACGTGAATTAAACAAATTATATTGATAATACTTCATCATACAGTTGTTCTATAATGCTATTAATTAGTTGAATATATATTGGCTTTGTTATTGAGCTGCAGGCCGATGGACAATGCGGTTGTCTGAAGCTCAATAACAAAGCCAATATGAATTCAACTAATTAATGACAATTTTATTAATTAACTACATAATATTATTCATCAAGAAAAGCTTGAATTTCACTTTTTAAATACAGGTTTGTGGGGACAGTGGTCTAGTGGTAAGATTCTGGGCTAGGGATCGAAAGGTCCCTGGTTCGAATCCCGCCAAGGCACTGGATTTTTCTGAGCAAAAAATTAATCCCACGCTTGCTCCTCTCCACCCAGGTGTGTAAATGGGTACCTGTGAGGGAAATAAGCCAATGTGCCGTGGCTGCCTGGTGCGCCATATGTTAACGGACGACTTAAATCCCAGTGATCGTGGGGTTGATTGTGAAGTCGGCTGAAAATGTATATCGAAGCAGACTATAAACCGCATCTTTAACTTTTAGGTTTTTTGCTATTAAATGAAGTATGAAGTTTTGAAAAATAGGGAAATTTCTGTTCTATACAACTTTTTCCCTGTTTATATTCCCATGCAAAATGCTTTGAAAATGTTTTGTACATGTACACCAAAATACCTTTTAAGAGATAATCTTGTTAATTTTAAACGAAAATTTTATGTTGTCAGCGATTTTCCTTGTCCAATTGGGAAAAGTACCCGTACCGGTCCAATTGGGAAAAATTGAGTCGTGAAAACCTCAAAATTGGGAAAAATCGAGTCGTGAAATCCTTAAATTGGGAAAATCGCGTCGTGAAGTATGGGTCTTATTGAATACATCATACAATTCATACTTAATTGAACAAACCCATTAAAATAATCATTTGCAGGCATGCCTTAATGACCATTAAGTAATAAAGTTGATATAAATAACAAAATATTAAAAAGAACACACAAAATCAATTATTAGTTGTTTTAATCTCTTATATCTCTTATAAAGAAATGTCCCTCTCTTTCATTTGTTTAAAAAGTTCTACAATCTGTGATGTTTGCACATCACTAAGTTGCTCGCTGCCCTCCCTGCACAGCATTATTAGCGCCGTCAATGTTTCCTGAGAAAGACGGTTTCGATTTGTTGTGCAGAGATTGTTTCCACAGAGGCAGTGCTGGAGGGCACAAGTCTTGACAGCAGCAACAGCTGATACATGCAGGGGTAGGTTGTCCTAAGATGTTCATCCCCCAGCATCTTCTGCAGCAAGTCCACAGGTGGATTGCTGTTTCTGAAAACAGAAATAATATAAAACTATATGTTTATGTCTACCAGGGTCTAATTAAATGATATATAATCATGGAGTGTCCATGAAGAGAGCTGGAACAATTATGTATTTTAAATAATAAATATTTCTTTAATATTATGTAATATGCATGCATTACAAACATCTAAGATTTATATAAACATGATCTTGAGAAGAAAAAAATGTAATGAGAGAAAGAAAAAGAAAGCAAGCAAACTCTGAAACAGTAGCTAACTAAGAACTGCATAAACCATAACATAAATAAATCTGCAACACTAGTCTAAAATGAACAAAGCTAAATAACAGCAAACAAGTAAGTTCATTTAAGAGTGTGAATCATTGTTTCCGCTACCTTTTATTTCAAAGATTTTTTGACAGTTTTGTTAAATTTACATCATGTTAGTTGTTGCTTTAAACATAAGCAGTATTTGTAATACCTTAATTGAAACTTGTATTTTGCACAAATCATACTTACTTATACATTTGGGTAAGCACAGAATTTAAATCAATGTAATCACACTCTAAATAGAAAACAGACCTTTTGGAACTAACAATGGGAATGATCACAACTGAACTGTCCAAAACATCAACTAATACCTATGCATGAACATAACATATTTAAAGATGTCAAACTCTGCAAGGGCAGTAGCCTTGTCGAACAATGGTGGGCTCTGCGATGTTTGACCTTTGTATGTGTCTTCTTTTCGAAGCCCATAGTGTGAGGTCAAGGTCTCAATTTTCGCCTTAATAAAATTTGTGTTTTGTGTAAGGATAATCATATCAGGCCTCTCTGTCTCTAGGTGACTTAACTACTTAAAATTATTGATGACCAGAGTTTATAAAAAATCTCAAAATTAAAAGTAATATAATTTGTAAATAAAAGTACCAAAGAATTAAATAAACTGTCTATCTTTACTATTCTTTAGTATATTGTTAATTTCAGGCACATAAAGCCAGTTATACCTTTCCATAATCTGATTCTCGCAGTTCCACAATGGTTTCAGGCAGATTTGTCAATGTGAAGACTGAGAAGGCTTTAAGCTCTGGCGACACGAAGTTGAAACCGCTATCTAGTTCTTCTAGGAGTTTGTTGACCATAGGGATGGCAAGCTCCTCCACTACCTGAGTAGGGGTGTAACTGTCCTTGTCTCTGAAAAGAAATAATTGTTAAATGATCCCAAAAATTAATCAACTAATGTAAACAACATGTATGTCAATCACATTGACAAGCAAATATTTCTGTGAACTACCTTAGTCTTCTTGAATAAACTGTTCGTTGATCAATTTCTGCAAAGAGGGTGCTCATGCGCGACAGATATAGGTCATCTTCCACTCCTGGAGGTTGTAGGCATGCCCTGAATCTCTGGGTTAAGATTTCCAGGTTGTCTGTCAACTCCTACAAAAAATCAGATACAGTATTGATATTACTGCAGTCTTTCAGCTTTAAATAGTATGAAGCTTATGTTATAATTATATTATATTATATGTTATAATTAAAGCACCTTACACTATAAAATACAGTGAAGATCAGTTTGTCATATGAAACTTTAAATGAATTCGCTTTTATCATAAAACAAATCGTAACTACTACCTTTAATTTTCTTGTCACATCTGAGAAATCAATTGCAGAACCCTGTAGAAACTTGCAGAAGATGTTCACTGGCTGGAGCATATCGCACATGACCGGAATAGCTGCCACAGTGTTTTTGCTCGTGATCTTGTCTCGAATGGCAACAATCTCAGAATCTCCTTTTCTTTCCAGAAGCTCATCAAGTGTATCAAGGATCTGCAATGGAAAAAATAGATGCCTGAAAGTGACTCAAAGTATCCCCCACACCACTTTGAAGCAAGCATAGTAAATGACAAGCCTGTGGCTAAGTTTAACTGAACTCATAACTCAACAACATATCGATCCCAGTGCATGATTTTTTTTATATGATTAGAGTTTAAATTATATCACTTATAAATTGTATGAGAAATTTCATCTACAACCCGAAAAAAAGTATATGCAGTCGAACAAACCAAACAGCTGACTGAAAAGTAGCGAGACTAAAAAAGTACCCCCGTGTCAAACTTCATTTGCATGTTAAGAAATTATAATAGCCTAACTGTAGATTGTGAAAGGAATGTATTAACTTTAAAAAGCTAATAAGATCAATTGTCAAATATCTAAGATAACTTTTGACATTATTGTTTCAGATGTTAATATAATAACATATTTAAATGTTTCTTGATTTTTATGATGCAATCAATATGTAATGAGAAGTAATATGTGTAGCTACCTGGACAAATCGATCTATGAACCTCCTACAGGCCACGCCATGAGACAACCATCTAGTAGCTGCTGCTCTGACCATCACCAGCTCTTTGACATCATATGAAGACTGGACATCCTGAGTAACAAAAACATTATACAACCTAGTGCAAAATTTGATCTAAGTTAATTATCATATTTGGTTTGTTGTTCAAGAGCCACTACTTGAATACTATTAAATTGTCCATTTGAAGTATAAAATTCATATTCAAAATGTTGACCTGTCATTTGAGTTCAATAAGGCAGCTAAGCATCATTATTTTATATAAAAGGAAATTATTTATTTAGATGGCCAGTTTACAATGAAGAAACACATGCATTTAACAAAGAAAACACAATATTTGACAGACTATAAAAGCATAAGACTAGTATATTTAAATCATGATACTGTTTGATTGAAACTACCTTGAACACAGCAAATTTCTGGGGTGAATACTCGAACAACTTGTAGACTGACAGCAGGACATAATCCACCTCCACGAGAACTTCAAAGTGTTTCATCAGGTGTTTCACGCAGAGAGCTAGTTTATGGTTTCTGCAGTTGATGTACTGGGAATGAGGAACCATATTCCTGAAACGTCTCTGCACACCTGTCAAAAAAAGCATAATGTTATGCATTTAGATCATGGTGTTAATTGAATCCAATGCAGTTGAATGTAAAACAATAATCAAAATTGCATTTAAGAATCTTTATTTAATCATGCACAACTGAAAACAAACAAGAGCTAATATTATTTTTCATTTCATATTAGCTGAGAAAACTATTTATATATACCATTCTGCTCTCCACTCATGGTATTGCAACCGTCAAACCCTAGGAACATCACTTTGTTGATGTTGATATCCTTTGACTCCAAAAAATTCACTAATGCCTGAGTGAGTGTTTTGGCATCTCTCCGTTTGACGTTAACAAGTCCAACAAAGTGGTCTTCCACATTCCCGCAGTCAAGGTAGCGAATGAGAATCGCCAATTGACTGCGACCAGCTTCGTCTGTAGACTCGTCAGCAAGCAAAGCAACGTAGTCGCTTGTCCTAATTTTATCAAGTTGTTGTTTTTCAAAGTAAGAGCTGAGTGCAGAAACTATTTGTGTGATGGATTTTGGCGAGGTATACATGGGAGAGCTTAATTGCTTATAAGCAGTTATATCATCACAGTTTGCTTTGGCCATATGCTCTACGAGATCAGGAATGCTATCCAGCGCCCAGTGTTTGCGCACAACAAGGTTTGCAGTGTTAATCAAACATGTTATGTATTGTCTGTTTATTTTAATCTCTGTTTCTGAACTGTTTTCACCCTTTTGCCTCTGTAAAAGTTTTGGAATAGTTTCTGTCTCTACACCTTCTTTGGCCTTAACTTATCTGCTCAGGCTGTCCTTATGCAATTGAGTTTCCTCATGAGCAGTTAGTTTCCGAACTGGATGATCCCCAAGGACAGTGCCTGTTAAAAAAGGCGATGGTACACCACGGGCTACCTGTTTTGGTCCAAAAATTTCACAATACTTGCACAAAAAGCCATTTTTGCTGCTGCTAAAATATAGCCAATCATAGTTCCATTCATATTTTGCATTGATTTTAACTTGCTTTTTTGGGGGTGGGACAAGAGTGGAAGGATCATTTTCAATTTTTGTGGCAATCAACATTTCAGATGAAAATATTTCATGGCTAGACTGGGATGGATCTTCAACTTGACCATCATCAATACCACTTTGAGTTGATTCAGAAGCCTCAGGGGCCTGTTTGAAATCGGCGTCACTAGATTGATTTATTTCAGGGGTCTGGTGTAATTCGGTCTCAACGCCAACGGCCTGGTAAGACACTGCCTCGGGGGCCTGATTTGACACGGCCTCATTATCATATACACAGGCCTCGGAGGCTTGATTTGATATTTTGAACCCAAACTGCGTCAGTGGAATGGATCCCTGATGACTCTTTTTTATTTTTTTGGCATAGTATTTACTGTTATGACTCATTTCAACTAAGTTAACAAACCCACGTAAAACAGAACGCTGGCTTGACAACAGAACCGGAAACAGTAACGACTCTATTGATTGAACGCGCTGAATAATAAAACCCGAAATTAATCGAGCGCGTGGTTACACACAACTATACGATTTTCTTTGTTCGCTCGCCGAAAGTTGGGTTTTGTTACAAATCTTTCGATCGTTTTGAGAAAAAATTCGGACGCCGATTGGGATTTTTCCAGATGCCGATTGGGAATTTGGGAATTTTCGTTCGATTGGGAAAGTACCGTTTTGGGAATTTGGGAATTTTCGTTCAATTGGGAAAGTACCGTTTACCGGTACTTTATAAAGAAGGAGGAAAATCGCTGGTTGTTGCAAGAGGAAACAAATGTTCCATGCATTTTATTTCAGAATAATAATTATTACTATATAAATATTGTAATATGAAGGCGATATAACTGATAAAGCATAGGAACAATAGCATTTAAACTTAGTATATGACGAAAGTTGCTTTCAAGACATTACATTATGCAGGAACACAATTTGGCAGGTCGCGAAATTATGCAAAATTTACCTAAATAACATTCCAGCCACACTGGATCCACAACCTTTGTTTTTAATACAACTCTGAAAGACAATAAGGATTGAAAACTTACTTATTATACCCCGACATACAAAGTTTAGGAGGTATACAGGACTGAGCTTGTCTGTCGGTCGGTCCTTATTAAGTGTCCGCTCTTTAATTCAAGTTGTTTCGTCCGATCTTTACCAATCTTGGTCAGATGTTGTATCTAGATAAGGTCTAGGACAAGTTTGAATATGGGTCATGTTGGGTCAAAAACTAGGCCAGGGGGTCACTTAGTGCGATTTTAACATTGATCATGGTGTCTGCTCTCTAATTCAAGTAGTTCCCACCCGTGCCTCATTAAACTTAGTCTGAAAACGTAGCTAGATGATGTCTAGGTCAAGTTCAAACATGGTTCATAGTTTGTCAAAATCTAGGTCACATAGTCACTTGGTGTGTTTTAAACATTGAGCATGGTGTCTGCTCTCTAATTCATGTAGTTTTCATCCGATCTTCACCAAACGTGTTCAGAAGTTAAATCAAGATGATGTTTAGGTCAAGTTTGAATATGGGGAATGCCGGGTAAAAAAGCTAGGTAATAGGGTCATTTGGTGCGTGTTAAACATCAACATGTTGTCTGCTCTCTCATTCAATTAGTGTTCATCTGATCTTCACCAACCTTGTCAGAAGTTGTATTTAAATGATCTTAAGGCCAAGTTCGAACATGGCTCATGCCAGATAAAAACTAGGCCACGGGATCACTTAGTACGTTTTACACATTCAGCAAGGTGCCCGCTCTCTAATTCAAGTAGTTGTCATCTGATCTTCACCACACTTGGTCAGAAGTTGTATCTAGATGATATGTAGGTCAAGTTCGAACATTGGCTATGCCGGGTCAAAAACAAGGTCACGGGGTCACTTAGTGCGTTTTCAACATTGAGCATGGTGCCCGCTGTTTTTTGTGAAGACAACATGCAAAATATTCTGTGTCACAAAGCTCTAGTTGCCATTAGGAATTGCATTTGTAATGTGTAAATCCTCCCATGATGTCGAATAAGTTTTGCTTTCGGCGCTCATTGCAGCTTAAACATATTCAAAGTTGTTATTTTTGTACATATGCTCAAATATTGAACCTAACTGTTGTGGTTACACTGCACTATTGATATTGTTGAAAAAGGGAGCTGAATATATTAGGTCTGAGTGCTTTTAGTTAATTGTATTATTAAAATTTTAAGGATTTAAACTTTTGCACCAAAACAAATCATACCACTTTAAATTGGCGTCCAAAATTGTAGAAATTTTACATTCTCATATAAGTCAGAGTTTTTCCTGGTTTCTGAATGGCTGAATGTCGTATTGGCCGACCTTTTTCCGTATTAGGTGTGTTTTTCCATATTGGTCGCCTTTTTCTGGTATAAGGCGAGTTTCGAGCTTTATTGGCAAGGCTCAGCTTGTATGGGGCGAACACATTCTTGTCTAATATTATAAAGTTAAGTAATAAATACTGGTTTTATGAAACAGTTGTTGAATGATAAATACCAGTGTTTTGCAGTTGAAACATATAAATTTGTTTACAACACAGCTGGAACGGGATACATTGAGGATAACCACGGAGGAGATGATTCATCTACTAGAGGCTGCTCAAGATACACTTAAGACAGTTGAACACTTTGCCGATAAAGCTCTGGATGAGATGAAGATGCATCTTGAACAGTGTAGAAAGGATCTCAATGCACATACGGACAAATGTAAACAGGAACTTGATGAGCACGCTGCAAAATGTACAAATGCAATAGATGAACATGTGAGCAAGACGGTTGAATCGACCTATGAGCAATCGCGTAAAGGTATTTCTTACTTTAACTTCACTTTATTTTGCCTATCAATAACTGCAAATGCATACTAAGGATAATTCCTCGTGTGTTTTAATATGTATTGTCATTCTCAGTATACATCGTTAGTAAATTGGATGTTTAAAAAATAATTGACAAATCGGTGCATACCAACATAAAACATATATGTCACAGGGCTCGAATTAAACACTCGCAAACAGGCCATTTGGGATTTCATTTTAAAATGCGCGTCTAAAAAGCGAGTGCACAATTGAGGTACTCGCCATTTTATGTGAGTTGGGAAAAAACAAACAAATCAGCAGATTTTCAAAAAATAATCGTCTGAAGATGATCAGGAGGATGCAGTGGTCTATCTAAGGTATTTGCCGTCGATCATTATATTGTAAATTTATAATGTGACTGTTCCAAATCTGTAAACAACATAGTTTGCAAGGGATGTCAATCTGGCCGGTTTGTCTGCAAGGGTTTATTTCTCTGTTGATGCCCATTTCTCGGCACGTCTCTGGGGCATAATTGTTTCTGGATATGTAAATACTTCCTTGATCGTACTCGATATATTTCGGAGAAAAAACCTAAACCCACAGAAATTAACAACCAGCTCAGTTAGAATTGAAATGTGAGAAGCACAATAGCTAACATGAAATAGAAAACTTTATTTGCGAGTAAACTTTGTACACTGGACGTGACCGGAGTTCATAACGCTGCCGACTATTTTCCTAACACTAGTCACGTGACCTTTAAAATGTCGTCTACTAAAAAAATAACGAGCTTTTTTGTGGCGAAAATCAACCTAGTTCTTTGTGTTATTGGTTACCACAGTATCACTACAAGTTCAGGGCTTTATTTTTTGAGTTTAGATCTACCAAAGGATGCATGTTTTATAGAAAGATGTATTGCGAGTTGGAAAGAAAAAATGCGAGTTAACATTTTAACAACTAGCAATTTTTTGCGAGTTGAAACAAAAAAGTAATTCGAGCCCTGTATGTCAAAATAATGTCAGACTTCATTCGCCAAATTTGTTTTTAGTCTGCTGTAATTTGGCAATATCACGGACTGTTTGTTATCAAATGTGGGAATTTATTGTCATTGTACACATGCCCATTGATTTGTTTCCTGTAAAAGAAGTGTTACGATATCATTGTTAATCTAAAATTGTATTTAGAAACGTGGTGTATTTCATTGTTAAATCGTTTCGGAAAAAAATCTACGGTTTGGGAAAATGGCCGATAGTTAGCGTCTTTAAATTAAAAATAACTGTTAATTAATATAACACATGCAATTCAATATGATATATTACTGAGTTACTTACTTGAGTAAAGTAAAGTACTATTTTCCACACAAATGCCTGTCTTGAGCACAATTGTGTAATCATTTGATCATATTAATACCATGCAACCACAGGAATATGTTGACTTACTCTAGCAAAATTCTAGCAATAGTATTTCAATATGCTGAAGCATCGCACACTCGTACAAAATTAAAAAGGACTTTTTTAATGGACTGGCAAACCAATTGAAAACACTACGATATATATGTGTTGCTTTGTAAATAATATGTCACACACTTGCTATTAACCTTACCACCATTTAAATGTGAATGCAAATGATAAAACCAGTCAAACTTATTGTGAACCGTTCAGTTAAAAAATAAATGTACTCATAACAGCTATAAATAGACTACAGGCACGATAATATGCTTACTTATTAAATAGTTTAACTTCTTTATATTACAGTAACATTATTTTTTTTTACTCCTTCAGGCGTATATAAAAGATATGGAAATAATTGTGAACATTTTTAGTTCGACTATTATCTATGAAATATATATAATGGAGCTATCCTACTCACAGCGGCGTCGGTGTCTTTGTGAGAGTCTGCGTGAGCGTTTGAATGTTAAAGTTTGCGTATCACCTCGAATATGTTCTATGTCCCTTGACATATTGCTTTTATATTTATGCCTCCCTTCGAAGAAGAGGGGGTATATTGCTTTGCTCATGTCGGTCGGTGACGATAACTCAAGAACGCTTGGGCCTAGGATCATGAAACTTCATAGGTACATTGATCATGACTTGCAGATGACCCCTATCAATTTTGAGGTCACTAGGTCAAAGGTCAAGGTCACGGTGACCTGAAATAGTAAAATGGTTTTTGAATGATAACTCAAAAACACATACGCCTAGGATCATGAAACTTCATGGGTAGATTGATCATGACTCGCAGATGACCCCTATTGATTTTGAGGTCACTAGGTCCAAGGTCAAGGTCACGGTGACCCGAAATATTAAATGGTTTCCGGATGATAACTCAAGAATGCATACGCCTAGGATCATGAAACTTCATGGGTAGATTGATCATGACTCGCAGATGACCCCTATTGATTTTGAGGTCACTAGGTCAAAGGTCAAGGTCACGGTGACCCGAAATAGTAAAATGGTTTTCGGATGATTACTCAAGAATGCATATGCCTAGGATCATGAAACTTCACAGGTAGATTGATCATGACTCGCAGATGACCCCTATTGAATTTGAGGTCAAAGGTCAAGGTCACGGTGACCCGAAATAGTAAAATGGTTTTCGGATGATTACTCAAGAATGCATATGCCTAGGATCATGAAACTTCACAGGTAGATTGATCATGACTCGCAGATGACCCCTATTGAATTTGAGGTCACAAGGTCAAAGGTCAAGGTCATGTTGACCCGAAATAGTAAAATGATTTTCGGATGATAACTCAAGAACGCTTTTGCCTAGGATCATGACACTTCATAGGTACATTGATCGTGACTCACAGATGACCCCTATTGATTTTCAGGTCACTAGGTCAAAGGTCAAGTTCACAGTGACAAAAAACGTATTCACACAATGGCTGCCACTACAACGGACAGCCCATATGGGGGGCATGCATGCTTTACAAACAGCCCTTGTTTGCATACTTCTTTACCAACATGACCAATCAATAAACAAGAGCAGAACACTGTACCAAGCATTTTGTAAAAATTATGGCCCTTTAAATCAATGTTAAAGGTTGCGTACCACCTCAAATATTTTCTATTTACCTTGTCATATTGCTTTCATATTTTGCATACTTCTTTACAAAAAAGATCCCAATCTATAAACAAGAACAGACAACTGTATCAAGCATTTTATAAGAATTATGTTCCCTTTTTATACTTAGAAAATTGAAAATTTTGTGATTTTTTTTGTTTAGGTTCTCTTTATTCCTTAAGTATCAAAACTTATACTTGCAACAATTTTTTAACTATCATAAAGGGACTGTGCAGGCAAAGTTATGTAACTCTGACTGGCATTTTGATTTATGGCCCCTTTTATACTAAGATAATTATGCCCCCCTTCGAAGAAGAGGGGGTATATTGCTTTGCTCATGTCGGTCTGTCGGTAGGTCTGTCGGTCTGTCCGTCCACCAGGTGGTTGTCAGACGATAACTCAAGAACGCTTGTGCCTAGGATCATGAAACTAAATAGGTACATTGATCATGACTAGCAGATGACCCCTATTGATTTTGAGGTCACTAGGTCAAAGGTCAAGGTCACGGTGACTCGAAATAGTAAAATGTTTTTTTGAATGATAATTTTAGAATGCATACGCGGCCAACAGGGCAAACTCTGAACAATATTACTGAAGCAACTGGTCTGTAATCCTAAATCTATAATTATCAGTCAAATGAAACATCATCCTTTTAGTAAAATCAGTTGATCAGTAAAAATATTATCAGAATATGAGAAATTTTTGTATATTTTGTATATTAAATATTGTGTTAATGTTTAATTTTGTTGATTAATATAAATATAAGCAGGACAGGGGAGGTAATACACTACAGGGGAAACAAATGCAATAAGTTTAAATTTATTGTTACAGATTTGCCTCCCTTGTAATATATTTAAATTTTACCAAATGTAAGGCTAACTGCATTTTTGTAATGCATACTACTACTACTACTACTACTACTACTACTACTACTGCTACTACTGCTACTGCTGCTGCTGCTGCTGCTACTACTACTTCTACTACTACTACTACTACTACTACTACTACTTCTACTACTACCACCACCACCACCACCACCACCATTCACAGTGACAAAAAACGTATTCAGTGACAAAAAACGTATTCACACAATGGCTGCTACTACAACTTATAGCCCATATAGGGGGGCATGCATGTTTTACAAACAGCCCTTGTTTAACATTTGGTTAAGTTTTGCTTTTTGGTCCATTTTACTCCTAAAGTATCATAGCTATTGCTTTCAGACTTGGAAAACTCGCTAACTATGGTAAGGGGACTGTAAGGGCAAGTTGCATAACTCTGGTTGACATTTTAACGCGATTATGGCACTTTTTCTGTCTTAGTATCTTTGAATATTGCGTTTGTGTTTAGATGCACTTTGCTTCTAAAGTATCAAGGCTATTGCATTCAAACTTCAAATACTTTCTTACTAATTTGAGGGTACTGTTGAATTTGACCTTGACCTTTACTCTCAAGGTCAAATTAATAAATTTTAATTAAATTGCCATAACTTCTTTATTATGCCCCCCTTCGAAGAAGAGGGGGTATATTGCTTTGCTCATGTCGGTCGGTCGGTCGGTAGGTCGGTCGGTATGTCGGTCCCTCCACCAGGTGGTTGTCGCATGATAACTCAAGAACGCATACGCCTAGGATCATGAAACTTCATGGGTAGATTGATCATGACTTACAGATGACCCCTATTGATTTTGAGGTCACTAGGTCAAAGGTCAAGGTCACGGTGACCCGAAATAGTAAAATGGTTTCCGGATGATTACTCAAGAATTCATACGCCTAGGATCATGAAACTTCATGGGTAGATTGATCATGACTCGCAGATGACCCCTATTGATTTTGAGGTCACTAGGTCAACAGGGCTCGCGCTAGGGGGCGACGTGAGCGACATAGTCGCTTTCCCTACGCCAAATGTCGCCTAAAATGTAAGAAATCGTAGATAAAAAGCGACTTCCAGTTGCTCTTTCATCGGAATTTGTTTACATCCGGTTTTCTCGATGTCAAGGTATGATTACATTTTCCAATACACACTGTAACTGCCCGAAGCGTGTCGCAATCGAGCAACATGTAATTTGAGGTAGACCCCGCCCCCGATTCTCCCAACCTCCAAACTTATCCAATCGGCGAATGTCAAGTCAGTGTTCAACTCGAATGCAGTCACGTGCGTGTGGGGTGATAATTGAAGTTTACTGACGTCTTTCAAGTGTTATTGATTTGATATTGATTAGGGATAATCCACGGGGGTGATGTTGCCATATTAATTGATCAATTAATGTGATAACGATGAATTATGCCCAAAGGGCATGGTTTGTTATCAGAACACTAATAAGCCTTTTGTTGCAGACGATAGTCACATGCTGTGAAAGATTATCTCTGAGGTCACGCGGCTCAGGTCACGCTTGGTTAGGCACTATCACACTCGAATGAAATCAAACTCAGCACTATTGATTTTTTTTAAACTTCTGAAATCTTTGGCTATGATTTTTTTTTGTGCAAAAATATTGATTTTTTTAATTCAAAGTACCTTTCAAAATTTGAAAATTAATCTATTTTTTAATGCGAATATGCGGTCAATTTTTAGTCCAAAATTACGGCATGGAAAATCATATTTGTGTTTGGATTTTATTTCTAAACTTTAAAACACTGTCTGTCCTCAATCATGATGAATTTTAACATGAATAGGGACAGACAGTTGTTATTTCAACAAATAATGAGCTTGTTTGGAAGGAGGATTTATCACTCACCAAGTAAAATGTAATTCTTATATTGTCATATATTTTCGCGACCTTACAAAACTGTCAACGTTGTTGATATTAGTTGAAATAACGTGTTGTAAAATAAATATATCCTATAATTAGCAATAACTATGTTTCATTTTAATCTTCAGACTGGATGTTACTTCATGGTGACATTGATCATTGTTTAGACTTTAAATTTGTCAATATAGATTTTTGTTTTCATTAATATTATTATTGTTGACAAACATTGACAAACATTGGCTCAAAGTTATTCAAAGCAACGAATTTAAGTGTTGATAATCACAACGTTTTTTTTTACCACAAATTAACAAAGCTGCTTAGCATACAGGGATTTTTCAGCACTGTCTGCGCCTCCGGAAAACGGAGGCACTCCCAAAGCAAACGGACCCGATCCCAAACCGAAATTATAATAAACATTCCCAATTTTTTTTAAGAATGAATTGTCTTATAATTTGTGGGACTAACCAGTGTTTGTTTTGGTCAAAAATATCTGCTATAAGGTTTTGACTGTTCAGTTCTTATCTCAGAGTGTAACTGTAACTGAAAAACAAAACTGCAGTTACTTGAATTAACGTTGAACATGCCCAATATTGCATCTGTTTATATAAAGAAGACAAAATAACAAATAAAAACAAATTTATTTGTTAAACCACTGAATTATTTAAGCATGATTAATTCACAATTTTTTCCCAAATGAGCCGTTTTATCAAAGCAAAAATTCCCAAAATGACCATTTTTGTCGATACAAAATTCCCAATTTGGTCAGACTCCTTTTCCCAAAATAGGCAGAAAAAACCCTGGCATATGTCATATTTCAAACATAAATATTTATGTTGGCTACTGCTTCAATTATCATCTTTGAAATACTTAAGTCTTTATTACACTATGTATGTTCACATCAAAATGGATTGAATAAAGAGCTAGTAAAATTATGGTTATTTATCTGTTGTGTCGATTATTACTATCACATATATGTATGTTGTAACCCCTTACAAGCAAACCCTTTGTCCGAGTCTCTCCACTTCTCCCTAAAGTCTCCTCACTTCTCCCTAAATCAGTGTCTAGGGAGAAGTCACTTCTCCCTAAAATTTGAACCCAGCGTGAGCCCTGGGTCAAAGGTCAAGGTCACGGTGACCCGAAATAGTAAAATGGTTTTCGGATGATAACTCAAGAACGCTTTTGCCTAGGATCATGACACTTCATAGGTACATTGATCGTGACTCGCAGATGACCCCTATTGATTTTCAGGTCACTAGTTTATTCTGTTTTCACACTGTCCAGTAAAGAGACTTACAAATTGAATTTTTGACACATGTTCATTCATAATGATGTATAAGCCTTTGTTTCTGTGCCAGTAAATACTATGTTTATGGAAATGACGTGAGAATTCAACATTTAAAAAACCAATGTAATATGATATGTAATATTATATGGCAACAGGACAGTTGTGATTTGCTGGGTCAATTGTATTTAGCTTGACCATCCAAGCGGTTGATAGCTTTGACAAACTGGTGGTTTGAAACATTGAGAAAATGTCACGATTCACTGACAAGATATCAAACATGTAATTCTTGCTACGCAACTTGCATTTAATTTTGTCAATTCAAATTATACATAAAAATATAATTAATTTTTAATCTGCTTGTTAATTGAAAAAACAGCAACACAGTTTGTATGTATAAAACAATGTTAATACATAAATAGGATCAAGCATATTAAAATATCAACTTAGATTTAGTTTCCTTTACTGTTCAGGATTTGTAAAGTTAGGTTAATATTTGTGTATTGAACAAAAATAACAACAGTGTAAAGAAAAGTTAATTTGGGGATGTTCTATCCAAACCCTGAGAGTTCAGATTTCCTCAAATGCCAAGCAAAGATTGTAAATTTCAACCCACTTCAGAGGCACATATAATTAACTTTTGAGATTAGTGTCTCATTTGTACATGCATTACTGTATTAACTCCAAATCATCTAGTAGAAGTGGTAGGCCAGTATTGCATGGACTGGTGTTCACTGTTTACACAGTTTCACAACCCAATCTGATACTGGTCAGTATCTTGGCAAGTGGCCAAAGTTGGGAGTGAAATTAATGGTCTATTACATAACTGACTTCTGTGTGTGGCAAACACATGATACTGGTCATGTGGTCAAGTTGCACTTGTATACATTTGCCCAATACACAACACTAGCCTTGTTGTAATGCATACTACTACTACTACTACTACTACTACTACTACTACTACTACTACTACTACTACTACTACTGCTACTACTGCTGCTGCTGCTGCTGCTGCTGCTGCTACTACTACTACCACTACTTCTACTACTACTACTACTACTACTACTACTACTACTACTACTACTACTACTACTTCTACTGCTACTACTACTACTACTACTACTACTACTACTCTACTACTTCTACTACTACTGCTACTACTACTAGTAGTAGTAGTCTACTACTACTACTACTACTACAACTACTATTACTACTACTACTTCTACTACTACTACAACTACTACTACTACTACTTCTACTACTGCTCTACTACTACTACTACTACTACTACTACTACTACTACTACTACTACTACTACTTCTACTTCTACTACTACTATTATTACTACTACTACTTCTACTACTATTTCTTTTGCTACAACCACCACCACCTACTACTACTACTACTCTATTACTGCTACTACTACTACTACTACTACTACTACTACTACTACTACTACTACTACTACTACTTCTACTACTACTACTTCTACTACTACTACTATTACTACAACTACTACTACTTCTACTACTACTTCTACTTCTACTATTTCTACTACTACTACTACTACTACTACTACTACTACTACTACTTCTACTACTACTACTACTACTACTAGTAACTACTACTACTACTACTACTACTACTATTTCTTCTACCACCAACACCACCACCGTCACAGTTACAAAAAACGCATTCAGTGACAAAAAACGCATTCACACAATGGCTGCTACTACAACTTATAGCCCATATAGGGGGGCATGCATGTTTTACAAACAGGCCTTGTTTATGATCAGATTTGATTCATACTTTGACAAAACAACACTTACCTGACATACAATATTTTTGAAAGATCATCTAATAAATGACCCGAAACCCACATTATACCTCCCTCTCCACCCACCCCCACCAAAAGTGTTTTTTTCTTTGAAACATGGTAAAAAAATAAATATTTATTTATTGTATTTTTTAAGGACTAACCATCCCACACAAGCTATTGCTAACAAACTTGAAATAAAATTTTATTAGTTTGTTTTATGTCTTTACAAATGTTCAATAAATTGTGGAAAATATACCTGAACTCAGAATCATCTATAAAGTACGACCTTACAAGCGATCAATATGTTTCAATTATGGTCCTCTTCCACTTACAATATGACTATACGACCTTGACCTTATTGAATATGAACAATTTCCCCATGATGGCTTATGTTATACTGTCAATCACTCGAATAGTCGAGCGCGCTGTCCTCTGACAGCCAGTGCTTTCTACAGGATTTTTGTCAGGCGCCCCGGGGCTGCTAGGGGTGGTTCGGGAGGGGTGTCCTCTCCCGACGTTGATTTTTTTTAATTTAACGTGTCAATTCATGTTCTGTGGTGCGTTATAACTCAAAGCGTCATTTCGTGCGCTATGACTCTTCAAAAAAATCCCCCAGTCATTTAAAAATATAAATCTTTTTATATTGTTTAATTGTTTTAAATCTTTCCCGCACAGATAGTAAAATCCCGACTCGAACGATTCTCTAATACATCCGTTTCAACCCGACTATTACTGTATACTTACTACTTTTCAAGTTTCTATTTATTACCGGATAATCTCGTTTATTCCGTTTTTATCAATCACTTTCTGGTAAATATTTACGATAAGCTCTCAATTATTTCTTTAATACAAACCTTGCCATTTTTTAAGTGACTATTTATAGATTTGATGAAATATTGCCTCTGATTATGCGTCAATCCCCTGACCTGTTGTGTGCTTGTTAAAACGCTCGATACACGCACGCTTTTGTATGCAAATGACGCGACGTTGTACATGCTTCATAATTTTCGCGCTCTTTTTAATCAAGATTCGACACAAAATAAATTTGCACTGCTAATTTGAAGCAAAAATATTTAACGTTGCGGTAATATTTACATTCGGAAGTGTGTTTCGGATTAAAAACGCGTTAACATTGACTTACGGGAATGGGTTACGGATTACAAATTTAATTATTTCCATTTGAGATTTCAACAAATATTAACCGTTGCGTTATAAATTTAACGATAATTTGTTTAAAGACTTTACGGGTCAAATAAATGTTTTGACGGAATTATGCATGAAATTCACGTTGTCCACGAGGATCACAACCGGTTGCCATCATTAGTCTTCTAACTATCGATTATCGGACGAAACATTTACAAGTGTGCGTAATTAATTCAACGAAAATTTGTTAAAGCGCATTACGTGTCGAATAAATGTCAGAAAAACGAGGTGAATCAGTTCTATAAATGGACATGATGAAATATACATGTACTAGAATTAAATTGTTATTACATAATTGTAACCGGGAGTCATATGCACAACTTGCCTGAAACCGTCTTTAATGTACTGTACTGTACTAATAACCGGTTTTCTGAGATATTAACTCTATGATTCTACATTCTCAAATCTTTTCTATAAAGAAGGAATGTAGTTGACAATTGTTAATAGTTTTATTTGATCGTTCGTCAAAAAGTTGTAATTCTGTTACTCTTGTATCTTCAATGCAATTGAGTAATTAAATAGTAATTAAATTGAATGCGTTTTAATTCCCTTTTATTATTGTTTAATTTGAGTTACAATGCTATGACGTTAAATTTTATTTACACTTGAATGTATTATGAATATTGCTGGGCCAAGTGTGAGGTTGAGCGCTCTATAACCAGGTTTAAACCCCCAATGCTTTGCATTGACCGTTCCAAGGCGGTGACCCCAGCTTTATTCATATTTTGTGTTTATGTTGGTTTGTATTGTGCTGTATTGTGCTGTTTTGTACTCTTTGGGCAAACGGTCACTTGCCTTAAATAAAGGACCAACTAATTGTTTTTAATGAAAATTCAATACTGCTCCAGCAGCTGGAGTTTCACTTCTTTATATTATATTACGTAAATGGTACAACTTCTTGCTAATCAAGCTGCGATAAACTCTTACTTCATGCCGGACGTCAATCAAAAATAATGGTCGATAGTTAACCCCGCCCTCATATGCATTCGCGTAACCGATTTGACGATGAACTCCACAGTTCGACGACTGGAAAGTTACCAGATACATCCTTGTCAGCATTTAAATGACTGTAATGTGACTAGAATAATTAATACGCGTGTCATGCTATTATCTTATCAGTGGATTATCCATTACCCCATGTGGTGTTTATGGCGATTACTTGTGAAAGTAGGTACCGAGTGCTCTTAAAACAGGGAATATTGATACACTGATAGAGAAACCTTTATTCTTTTGGACAATCTCCACTTTCTTTTACTGAAAAATACACTGATCGGAAAACTTCAAGCGGCCCGGGGACTATTTCGAAATTCAAGCGCCCCGACAAGGGGCGCTTAAATGGCCTGGGGAAAACCCTGCTGACAGCTCTGGTTTAAACATGAGCCGACTGTTGAGTATTTGTAAGAAGCATGCGCCCATTTGTTAGAAATATATTTAATTAAGTATGGTTCAATGATAATTTCCAAATGTTCAGAACAAATGTTCTAACTACAGTTCTGCTAAGTTCGAATATGGGTCATGTCACGATGATGTGGAATCAAAATTAAAGAAAACGAAGCCTTTGAACACTCTAGAGGCCACATGTAATGTTTAATCTTCATGAAGATTGTTTATGATAACAGGGCCGAGTTTGCAACTTAGCCATGGTGTAAAAAATTAGCTTCATGTTAAAAAGCATATGCTACTACTTCTAATACTTATAATTAATATGTAACGTTTTGATTTCAGAACTGATCGAACGTACGAAGAAGCTTTACAGGGACAACTTAAATCATGTACCCATATCTCCATTAAATGACTACAAACATGAAAAATTAGGAGATGTTTATATGCCGCCGAAAATTGTTCAAATGTTCGAGGACAAAGGTGTTTTTAAGAGAACAGACAAACAGGTAACGCAGTACAAGGGTGTGTTTTTAACAGATGACAATGTTAACCGACGAATTTTTCTTCAAGGTGAGGCGGGGTCTGGAAAAACTACATTCTTATCCAAGTTAGCCCTGGACTGGTGTGGAGAACCGCATGATATTAGTGCATCTGATAACAGTTCACTTTTCTTTAGTGATATCGATGTTTTGCAAAGCTTTGTGTTTGTTTTCCATATTACATTGAGAAATTCGGTAAAACAATTTGACGTATATACTTTGATTAAACAACAAATAATAGACTCGATTTACTCTCAGGAAGACCGTGAGAAGGCGTACAAACTAGTGAATGAGATCATGAAACGTGAACAATGCTTGATACTACTTGATGGTCTAGATGAGTGGACCGGACCAGGAGATCATCACAACCTACCGACATTGGTAGTAGATCACAGCAAATGTGTGATGTTATTTTCAACACGACCTTGGAAATTGACTGTAGTAAAAATTACAGATTTGGACAGATACACGTCGGTGCAATTGGAAGGAGTAAACAAGCCATTTGAGCTCAGCAGATTAATCCTGGGCCGCTTGGTAGATAAGGATGATCTTGAATTAAAATACTCAGCATTTGAGCATTACATAGAGAAACAGAAGCTCGGCAATTTACTGTCATCACCCATGATGCTCTCTGCAATTGTTTGTTCATTTGCAGAGGGAGTAGAACTCAAAGGCTCTAAGTGTGAAATATACATTCTCTTACTGGAAAGTCTTTTTAAGAAAGCGAACAGTGAAATGCGTACATTTGAACAGCCCCCGTTTCCATGCTTCACAGAGACTCAATACATACAGCCAAATATAGATACCCTAAATCGCCTAGCTGAATTAGCATTTCATTTGTTGTTTGTAAATGCAAAGGAAAATTCACTAGTGTTTAGTATAAGCGAATTAAGAAAATTTAAGTTGGATGAAAAAGAGCAAAAGGAATTTGCATTACAATCTGGAATTTTGTCGTCAGCACGAAACGCTGCTTTACTGCGACCGTCATCTTCATTTTCGTTTATCCACTTGAGCATGCAGGAATTCCTCGCTGCTTATCATATTTCCCGCAATACCGATCTTGTTGATGGCGTTATTTCTGTTTATCTTAACCGCCAAAGGGAAGCATATTGCGACATATCACAGGTGTTTATATTCCTGTGTGGACTAGATGTTACGTGTGCGGAAAAGCTATCAAGCATGATGGATGAGCGCCATGCTTTGAGTAAAACTGTCCACTGGTATTACGCGTGTGACTTTCAATCAATCATACTGGCAGGACACAGAGAAGTTGTTGCGAACGGACATAATGAAACTTTCCTTAGACTAAGTACCTTCGAATTCAATCAGCAAATATCAAACACCAACGACCTTCATAGGATTTGGACAAATAACGCGGCAAATGTCATTTCCTTAGAAGTTAAAGCCTTATTTGACTACTCTGCATCTCAAATGGACCTATCATTGTGTCGCAAGCTGAAAAGGTTAGTCCTGATTGGAGACCGACATAGAGACGGCATATTGTTGAAAGGTAATTATACCATAAAAGTATTTGTTTGTAAAGTGAATTCGGTGTATATAACGAACAAGGTACACGCAATGTGTTTGTATTGGGCATATAAACTGAATCATGATTAAACTACATTAGCTAATTATAAGTTTTGTCAGGTAGATAACAGACATGCAAATATTTTTATATAAAAAATAATCTGAATTTTAATGATTTTTAGTAATACATGTAGTACAAACACAATACATCAGGGCCCTCAATCTATCAAATCTGCCGCCAAATTTCATTCATGTGAACATGTCGTAGATCAGCATAATGGCGCTATCAGAAAAACAAAACGAGTTAGTCTAATGTTATGATTGTTTTGCTTTTTATTTTGCACCCCAGGAAACCATATACTTTGTGAGCAATGTAATACCATTGGAGCAGTGCTCGTTATTTTACCATGAACTAACATAGGGTAAGGAAATTGGACAACTTAAAATTTTCAAAGTCCAATTTGAAACAACTGTGTATTATATTGATAACAAATCTATCGGCCTACATTTAGATAAAATCCTGACAAAATTCTTTAAAAAATGAGCGAAGCGTTGCTCCCTGAAGTAGAAGAACGGGCAAAATGGGCCATGTTCAGGCAATCAGAAAAACTGCCTCTACAAAGCAAAGAAATTGCAACCAAATGGCTTGAAATTAGTTTTTTTTTGTCACCCAAAAGATTTATAAAGTCACTGCTTATATAAGGTTTCCTGGTCTTCTCCAGATGGTATCCATGTTTTCCCAACATGGTCATTAAAAACACAAATTTTCCCACACAAAATAGTTTCTTAATTGGAGAAACCATGCTGAGAGGTTATGACAGACATGTGTTAAGTGTGCATAAATCCTTTAAATATTGTAGTGGTTTGCAAATTAAAGTAGTTTTTCTTCACTTATTGCCTGAACATGGACCATTTTGCCTGAACTTCTACTTCAGGGAGCCACACTTCTCTCATTTTTTTAAGAAAATTTGTCAGGATGTTTCCTGCATGTAGGCCAATAACTTTGCTATCAATCCTAATACACAGTTGTTTCAAATTAGACTTTGAAAATTTTAATTTTTCCAATTTACATAACCTGTGTTAGTTCATACTAAGATAACGATAACACGCACTGCTCCAATGGTATTTCACTGCTCACATTGTATCAGGTTTCCTGAGGTGTTTTGCAGTGTGTCGTTTTATTGGGTAATTTAGTGTAAGCATTATAACAATATTGTTCCAGTACATGAAATACTCATAAAACACATGTTACGGCATTAGTCCAAATGTGAAAAAAATACAGTTTTTAATTTCTATTTGAAACAAAATCAAAAACGAAGGAAAGTTTCACCAATTTCCAAAATTGCATAATCGTGAATGAACATAATTATCAATCAAAATCGATTATTTGTGTGTACCCACAAGGACCTAGAAAGATTAATTGAGATTAAATAAAACATATCGATCAATTATATATACATCAAGGATATTATATATATATATATATATATATATATATATATATATATATATATATATATATATATATATATATATATAATAACACTTTTATCACATACTATGTTAGTGATTTCATTCAGTGAATAAAGTATTCCTTTACCTTTTAATAGAAAGTACTCAAGCACAATTGACATACACAAAATCATCATCTTGCATAATTCATCAGAGAAATGTTTTAGTATTTTAGCATATATTGTTAGGACTAAATGTCACGAGAGCAGTATATCAGTATGAATATCAAAGTATTGAGTCTCGAATGGCGCAAGTGGGCCGTGGCTGGTCATAAGAGAAGTATATCAGACTGAGTGTCAGTATGCATATCAAAGTCTTGAAAGGCGCACGTGGACCATGGCTGGTATATCAGTATACATATCACAGTGTTAAAAGGCACACTTGGACCGTGGCTGGTCATAAGAGCAGTATATCATTATTCATATCAAAGTCTTGAATGGCGCCAGTGGGCCGTGGCTGGTCATAAGAGAAGTATATCATTATTCATATCAAAGTCTTGAATGGCGCCAGTGGGCCGTGGCTGGTCATAAGAGAAGTATATCATTATTCATATCAAAGTCTTGAATGGCTCAATTGGACCGTGGCTGGTCATAAGAGCAGTATATCATTATTCATATCAAAGTCTTGAATGGCGCCAGTGGGCCGTGGCTGGTCATAAGAGAAGTATATCATTATTCATATCAAAGTCTTGAATGGCTCAATTGGACCGTGGCTGGTCATAAGAGCAGTATATCATTATTCATATCAAAGTCTTGAATGGCGCCAGTGGGCCGTGGCTGGTCATAAGAGAAGTATATCAGACTGAGTGTCAGTATGCATATCAAAGTCTTGAAAGGCGCACGTGGACCATGGCTGGTTTTAAGAGCAGTATATTAGTATACATATCACAGTGATAAAAGGCACAATTGGACCGTGGCTGGTCATAATAACAGTATATCATTATTTATATCAAAGTCTTGAATAGCTCAAGTGGACCATGGTTGGTTATAAGAACAGTATATCATTATTCATATCAAAGTCTTGAATGGCTCAAGTGGACCGGGGCTGGTTATAAGAGCAGTATATCATTATGCATATCAAAGTCTTGAATGGCTAAAGTGGACCATGGTTGGTTATAAGAGCAGTATATCAGTATGCATATCAAAGTCTTGAATGGCTAAAGTGGACCATGGTTGGCTACAAAATGTATAAGAGCAGTATATAATTATGCTTATCAAAGTGTTGAATGGCTCAAATGGACCGGGGCTGGTTATAAGGCAGTAAATCATTATGCATATCAAAGTCTTGAATGGCGCATGTGGACCGTGGCTGGCTCACATCCCATCAATATGGCATAATGACCAGAATGTTAATGTTATGCTTGCATTGAGCATTATTGACTGCATCAAAATAACGTATACATTTATTTTATAACTTGCTTACAATTTAACACATAAAGTATCACTTCATGTTTAACGATAGTATAATAGTATTTCATAGACTCACATTTTATAACGTGGATGATATGCACATTTAATAAAGCACAAAGTTGCATAATCCCAATAAAGTGAAAGATGTATGGGGCATATTCATGTTTCTGCATGATCATAGCACTAAGTACTGTACATCTCCTTACAAGTTCTTGCATTATTTTTTGTATCTGACAAACACGATTGTGAACTACATGTACTTCACATCTCATAAACCAATGTTTTACCAAATACTTTTACCAAATACTTCACATTTCATAAACATAGTCATGATACATATTATTTCCCACACAGTTAAACACAGTCATTTTAGTAACTTATTGACATTAAATATACATAAAGTTATAATTATACATTTACGGAAACTAATCAGTCCTGATACTTATTGTCATCCTGGCAATATCTAACGTTAAGATATTCGTGTGAATGACGTCACTCTCCGAAGATAAAGTGTTCCTGTAAATAACACATTAATTACTTAAATATAAGTATGCACTATATTACAACTAGTGCTATACGTTTGTTTTTGTTTTAGATAAATATTATTTTATAATATGTAATTCAATGAAATATATTTTTCTGCTGAGCACTAGTATAAGCATGTTGTTGTACGTTATTTGAACCGTGATACTGTATTTTGATAAGGGGCTTATCGATTCAGATAACTGAATAGCAATTAGACCATAATTCACAAAACATATGTTTAAATAATCATTATTGGCACAAACTGAAATCAGTTGTTCATTAAGGTAATACAACTGTAATGGACAATATTCCAAAACCCACTTAAAGTATTATTTTCATAAACTTGATATCATATGTGGTCAAATACAAATTTGCAGGGTGGCTTTACATGCAAAAATGTTTGTCGTGTTTTTTCTGTATGATAACCCATAATTTGAATTTTCTCTTAACTTAAATTACCCCTGGGGATAAATAAATTCAATTAATTCATATGTTTTAGCATTGTTGTTAACAATGTTTGTACATTAAGTACAGAATATGATTTTAGAATGTAGATGATTAAATTATATAATACAAGACAGTTCTGCCTATTTTGGAAAAAGAAGTCTGGCACAATTGGGAAGTTTTTTTCGACAAAATTGTTAATTTTGGGAGTTTTTGCATCGGAGAGACAGCCTGTCTTTTGAATGTTTAGTGTTATTTTATTATGATAAAAATAATTCAGTTTTGACTAATTAACTTCTTTTTGCTTGTTACTATGCCTGTGTCTACTATAATTTAAAAGCCATGCAAAACTGGAAAGTATTACATTGAAACTTGTCCATTTTTAAAATCACACTGGTAATAAGTAAATGACTAATTACATGGTCATCAACAGTAAATAAAACACTAACTAATCAAACAAGTCACAACTCAAAGTCACAGTAATGTCCTCTACTGCATCAGTGTAACACAGCCTTTTCTTTTACATTTTAGAGCCCAATACAACTACCAAAGACTATTCATACAAGCTCTTTTTATCCCCACGTTTTCTGGAGAAAAAGTGGGGATATTGATCTCCGCCGTCCATCCGTCTGTCCGTCCTGGCCACTATCTCCTCCTACACTATAAGCACTAGAACCTTGAAACTTACACACATGGTAGCTATCAGAATATGTGCGACCCTGCATTATTTGGAATTTTGATCTGACCCCTGGGTCATAAGTTATGGGGGTTGGGGCGGGCCAGGTCAGATTTTCACTCTTTTTTAATGTTATTTTACATTAATTTCTTTATTTCTGCACCGATTTACTTCAAATTGATACTGGACCTCTCTTATGACAATACCGTCAATCTCAACTATGCATGGCCGCATTACCAACCCTGGGGTGCCCTGCCCACATAGACTACTTCAACCCAAAATTGCCTTTTACTATATTTTTTTCATTTCTACACCGATTCACTTCAAATTGATACTGAAATTCTCTTATGACAATACGGTCAATCTCAACTATGCATGACAATACAGTCAATCTCAACTATGCATGACCCCATTACCAACCCAGAGGCACCCCACATACATAGGCCACTCCCACCCAAAATTGCCTTTCACTATAACTTCTTCATTTCTACACCGACTCACTTCTTATTGATACTGAACTTCTCATATGACAACACCAACACAAAATTGCCTTTTACTATAATTTCTTCATTTCTACACCGATTCACTTCAAATTTATACTGAACTATTCTTATGACAATGCGGTCAATCTCAACTATGCATAGCCCCATTACCAACCCTTGGGCGTTCTGCCCACATAGGCCACACCCACCCAAAATTGCATTTTACTTAACTTCTTCATTTCTACACCGATTCACTTCTAATTAATACTGCACTTCTCTTATGACAATACGGTCAATCTCAACTATGCATGGTCCCATTATCAACCCTAGGGCGCCCCTGGGTCAAACATGCGACGTGGGGATACGCGTCAGCCTCTGCCGTGCCATTTTTAGTTATAATTTATTTTAAATTTTAATACATTTTTTTTAATTTTGTTAAATTGTTTGACAATTTTCTATTGTAATTTTGTTAACTCTCAATGTTCGCAAAAGCACATTTAAATAGAAGGAAGTGTTTTCCAATTTGGAATAGACTTGTACTTTGCGGTCCCCTTTACTTTTGCATACTATTGTGGAACAGTTCAGACTTTATTGCTATAAATGATGATAGAAGAATCCGGAAAATCATGCTTACATCTGAGGCGGTAGACGCATGCTAATTACAGATAAAGGGAAGTCACTCAAATCTTTATTTTAGTTTGTTTACGACTTTTAACGATATTGAAAGAAAACTGCTCTATTGGAATTGTGAAAAATGACTTCAAAAATTGACATGACACCGCCTGTCAATCAAGTTCTTATCAAAGAACTGATCTACCAATCAGCGATTGATTAATCGGGCGCGTTAGTTAGCAACGAACTGTCCGCCATTTTCTAGACAAGCTATGTAAAGGTTCACTTTTACTTTAGCGAGTTTCTTTTGTTTTCCTCTTTAAATAAAGTAGATTAAAAATGGTTAAACGGTGTCGATGGGGACTATGTAACTCGGACAATCGATATCCTGAAAGATTAGTTGGTGACATTTAATTTATATCGTGTCCAAAGCCGAAAAGAAATCTTGAAAAGTGTAAGAGATGTATAAATGCATGCGGTCGTCACCACAAACAACTGAACGCCAACACTGTCAAAGACAATTATAATATATTTTTATCGGATATACTAGCAGATTTAAATAGTTTATATTATCGATCTGATTATCACATAATAGTTCACGTTTTTAACAAATAGTTTTATCAGTTACTGGTTCATTAATATACAGAAGCGAGGTTCATCTGCATTACTTAAAGAGAAATAAAACCCAGCATGAAGCCTTATTTATGCTGTGTTTTATTTCTCTGATAGTAATGCACTTTCTTGCCATTATACATGTTATAAGAAGGTGACACGTGATATATTATATTAATAACAGTATCTACACATGTGCAGACATGTGATGTCACCACTGAGCGCTTTTAATCCACCTTTGAGATCGAATGACTTGTTTTCATTTTTTTCAACGAGTTTCGTTTGATTTGTTCGAAAAAAAAACGGAAATAAAATAAGGCAAAAACGGTGTGAATTGGTTTTATGTAACTCTGACATTCTGTATCCATAAGTTAGATTAATTAAATATATACCATTTCAAACGCGGAAATGCGGTCTTGACAAGAGCAAGTGGAAGCTTCAATGTGTAGAATTACCGACATCACCCTTATGGAGCATTTATTTATTTAAAAAACTGGAAATGTTATGTTAGAAATAACTACGCATTATTAAGTATGAATTATATCACGTGTGCTTGTAGAATAATAGAGAAGATTGGTACCAATTTTGCGTAACTTAACGAAATCCCCGTTATAAATTGAGTTGTGTGTGTGTAAGAAACAAGTGAAAACGATTACATGTTTCTATTTTAATAGACTCCAGGGGTTTTTTTTAGAAAAAGGGAAAGACGCTGGGTAAAAGGGGAAAATCGAGCGCGAAAAAGACATATTTGGGGAAAAAATAAAAACTGTTCATTTCAATGTCTATAACTCGCCTACAGACTTCAGGTTTTTTTTAGAAAAAGAGACATGTCTCTGACCTTTTTGTTCTTAAACACATGAACAAGTATGATATTAAAGTCAAAGTCCTAAATAAAGTTGCAGGGGAAGATCTAATAATGGGAAATGTTTTCAACTGGGGGCAGGGAACGATTTCAATATTGTGATTTCAATTTCATGATGAATGGGTTGACGATCTAGATCTGCTATAGTATGGAAGGGAAAGGTGCGGCAGCTGCCGATTTTCTGCTTTCTCTTTCACAATAATCCGACAGTATTAATCGATGTTGATTACATGTACCTCCGAATCCTGCTGGGTTTCAACGGTTTTTGATGATTCATTCTTAAAAAATGCTTCATCGCAATTAATATTTTTCGAGTCCAAACGTTTTATTTTGTTCGTGCATGAACGCCAATTGTGAGACTTTTTTTCTGTTTTAACGTTTATACCCATCTTGGCTTTCACATAACCCGGATGAAAACTTGACTGGTTTCCGGTAATTAATTGCGAATCACCCTTCTCACGCAAGACCTGAATCCAGTAAAATAGTCACATGATTAATACGATTAGTTGCCCGGTTTCCATGACGTAATTTAAGAGCTATATATAGAATCACTGGGATTCCCATATTTGAGTGTTCGTCGGGAGAGAGAGAGAGAGCGAGATCGTTGTACATGGTACAAATAGGATAAGTGTCGACTTCCCAAAAGAAAGAAAAAAACATTTCTTTGAGGGTAAAATATTATATTTTGGTGAAAAATTATATTTTTGGAGGGGAAATGGTAGTTTTAGGGGAAAAATTCTGGTAGGGGAAGACGCCGATTATCGGCGTCACTTTCTTAGTAAAAAAAACCCCTGGACTCGAATCGATAAATGCCACATAAGATTTATTATTACTGATATAACCAATAAATGCCAAACTTGGGAGAAGTCGGTACCTGCGCCAGGTAACTTTACTGAATTCCCCTTCATACAGCGCTACTTTATATATGACAATGACCAAACTTATTGTGCTGTCTTGCACTTTCAATTATAGTTATTGATAAATGTCCCATAAGCAATGTGTAATATTATTTATATCACTTTTATATGTAATAACATGTGCGATTTTGGTACACTCTGTGTCAGAAGGGTGTAAAACTTCACCGAAATCCCAGTTTAAAGCGCTATTTCGTGTCAAATACACGAATGGAAATGTTTCGTAAATAATATGGGTAAATGCTGTTGAAGAAGTGTTAATTTATTGCTAATACCAACATCACACGTAATAACAGGTTCGATTTCGGTCAGCGCGCAAGCGTTTGAGAGCGTTATTCATGTACCGAAAAACCCGTTATAATTAGCTGATGTTCTCTATAAACGTATATTTTTTGCATTCGCAGAATAACGTAATGACACAAACCCCTTATACAAGTGTCATATGGTGTCAAAAAGTCCATAAAAATAATCCGGAATATCGCGTTAATCTACATGCAGTAATTTTAGGCAATGAAGCCATTTTGGTGTTAGCTTGTCTAGGTTTGCTACCCGCTGAGCCACGTGATTAAGTGGGAAGAGCGATCATAGATAAGGCGTCATGTCAATTGGGAACACGGTTGTTTGCTTTGGGAATGACTATTTTCCGGAGGCACAGACAGTGCTGAAAATCCCATGCAAGACAATTGAGTGATAACGATAATGACAAAAAACTGCTTGATTGTATAAGGCCTTTCAAAACTACAAGTGCGACCCGTGTATGCAAAAATGACCCATACACAACTTAATTTAATAAGTTGTTATTTCCTAAGAATTTGAGCATTTATATTTTTATCAGAGACACGTGATTAGCTTAAATCGAAGTGAAAACAGCAATTTGCAAGTGTATATCTTGAACAATTCACTAAAATCTTATAGGACTATTAGAAATATTTTGAAAGAAATTCAAAAACACATAATGGAAAATGAACTAAATATGCCTAATAAAAATAGTCATTAACCCATCCAGTAAATGTAAACACCTTCAATGTTCTTACTGACTTAATATATATATATATTTATATATATTATATATTATGATTATTTTATTATTGTGCAGTAATGCTAAATCTGGCAATGTAGGGATGGCGTTGGTGAGGTTGGGATGGGGGTGGGGCTGGAAACATAAGTAGGTCGGAAAACTTAAAAAAAAAAAAAAAGTTGTATACTTAGTATTTTTCTCTGTTAACCGAGATCTAAACATCGTAAGATTGAAATTCTAATGACCCCTACATCACAAGCTTGTATTCATTAAGTAACAATGTACACACAAGAATATTAATGCAAAATGTCAAAACAATACTAAATACGCGTATACTTATAAGTTCCTTTGACATGGACATGGCTTTCTACACTATATCATGCAGTTAGATGGTGAAACTTGGCATGCATATAAAACGCAATGTGGGGATTACGTACTACACTTTATTTTTCACCCAATGTAAATGATCAGGTCACTGTTACTAAAAATAGAAACACAAGCTCACACAAAATTGATCCTTCGATAACTCAAAAAGTACTAAGGGAATGTTGATAAAATTGTGTGCACATATGAAAGGCATAATGGAGATTATGCAGTGTCATATTTCTTACTTTAGTTGAAAGGTGAGATCACTGTTAATTAAAAAATAAAGAAAGAAATGCAAGCAATCTGACTCCTGTAATTACTGAACAAGTACACAAGAGATGCACACAGATGCACAAGTTTAAGCCCTAACCCAGCAATATTTTCATCTGTAGGTCTGTTCATTACATCACATAAAATGAGTGTGCTAAATTTTGCAATTTTTGATAGTTCTGGGCTTTAACACTGCTAAAAGCCATGTTATTTGACACAGCCCATTGGGAAAGCTGTAGGGTATTAATTTTTTGGAAGACATATTCACAAATTGGAGCAACTTAATAAGTGCTGCCATATCTGCCATAGCATTGTGTGCATTGTATGTTTCACCAAGCAATTGCAAAACTAAATCAACTTGCTTCAATGACTGGTTTGATATGATTTTTAGCTCCACTGGCCAGAGGCCAGCGGGGTTTATGTCATGGTTCTGCGTCCATCGTGTGTGCGTCCGTGCGTGCGTACATTTACTTTTTCTTTAAACATCTTCTTATCCTAAACTACAAGTCCAATTCTGATAAAACTAATCACAAATGTTCCTGGGGTGAACCTCTTTCAAATGTGTTCAAATTATGCCCCTGGGGTCAAATTTGACCCCGCCCCGGGCGACAGTAAATTGAACATCTGCTTATATAAAGCCTATTTTGTGCAAACTGTTAAAATGTTCTTGCCATAACCATTAGGCCTAGTGCTACCACATTTGGCATGTAGTGACATTTAATAGTGTTCTACTTTGTTTGTTCTAATTATGCCCCTGAGGTCAAATTTGACCCTGCCCAGGGGGTCACAAAAATGAACATACGATTAAAAAAGGCCAATTTTGTGCAAACTTTTAGAATATTCTTGTCCATAACCGTATGGCATAGCGCTACCAAATTTCGTATGTAGTGACATCTAAAAGTCCCCTACCAAATTGGTTCAAACTAAGCCCCTGGGATCAAATTTGACCGTTCCTCAGGGGTCACAAAATTGAACATACGCTTATACCGGGCCTATTTTGTGCAAACTTAAAAAAAAATCTTTTCCATATCCATTTGTCCTATTTTTACCAAATGTGGTATGTATTAAAATCTTAAAGTTCTCTACCAAGTTTTATCAAATTATGCCCCTTGGGTCAAATTTGACCCTGCCTCTGGATTCACAAAAATGAACATATTCTTAAATAAGGCCTATTTTGTGCAAACTTTAAAAATCTTGTTCATAATTATAGAGCCTATGGCAACTAAATTTGGTATGTAGTGGTATCTAATAGTCCTATACACAATTTGTGGTCACAAAACTGAACATATGCTTATATAAAGCCTCTTTTGTGCGAACTTATAAAATCTTCCTGTCAATAACCATTGGGCCGAGGGTTACCAAATTTTGTATGTAGTGGCATTTTATAGATCTCTACCACGTTTGTTTAAATTATGCCCCTGGGGCCAAATTTATCCCTTGAAGGCTCCCATTAAAAAGTTGTTCAAGAAAATTTGATTCGTCAAAAAACATGGCCACATGAAGTCGTTGAACTTTGCATGTTTACGCGTTTTTGCTATTTATTCATTATGGGATGAATAAACTATTTTCTTCTGGAACTTAAAGTTCTCATACTAAAAGTTTATCAAAATGCACTTGGAATATTTTTTTAATTATAAGAGATAAATGCATACATGTCGAGCGTGAAAGGTAGACCCACATGTTGACTATCCATAAATGTTAACCCTTTACCAATCAACACATTTTGGGCTGCCCCAAATTGAAATAGATTGCAGACGAGAACTAATATTGTAAAGGACTATTTATTATAAATTGGCTGGGTGGGGTAGAAATCATTGTGATTAACCGGAAGTCCTGCTTTCAAAACAAAACAAAAACACTCTTCAGAAGGAGCTATGGTCTATTGGAAGATCGAGAATGGCATTTGGTACTTAATCATCCCATATCTACAAAGAAATCAAATTGATAAGTTTTTTTGCGTTAATATGATAACCCATCAGTTCAAAAGCACGATCGAAAACATTGCTGCATATGCGCGGACCAGTCTAAGACGTTGTTTACATAATTAGTTGCAAGGTCACAAGAACAACAAACCTACATGCATGCATGGGAATCAAGTTTTTTTTTGCGTCCGTTTGTAGACATTATCTTTACTTTTTGAAGCATGGGAAATGTTTATCAATAAAAAATATATCAATACATGTAAGCAGATGCACAATTATTTATTATATTTTTTGGAAATCAATGTTTATACAGACCATCAGAAATTGGGTCACGAAGCTGTGGGAAAAAATGTCAATTTTGCCGTTTTCTTCTGATTTTCTTGTAAGCATGAGATTAAAACCTGTCATTTAGTGCCATTTTAGATCAGATGGTGACTGCTCACAAAGGCATTGAAGTAAGAATATGTGTTTCCTCAGGCAAATATCTTCTTTGTTCAATAAACAATTTCTTCACAACGTTAACAATCCTGCTACAATCACTAATGCCTCAAAAATGAAGTAAAGTTCAGGTGGTTTACGTCATTAGGTATTTTTCATATGTCATGAACTATATAAGTTACAGAAACTTTGAAACCTACAAACACATTTTGGAATTTTGGATAAAGATTCATGATTGAATTAAGGAACTTTTATTAATCTTGTAGACATGCGTAGATTTGATCTTCATCATCTAAAAATATGCGAAATAGAAAAAAAACGACAATATCTTTTGGAGAGATAAATGTACGTACGCTATAAGCAAAGGACCTGTGCGACAATTCATGGGCTTTTTAGTCTGTTAACCCTTTCCCTGATAGACTTCTTATCTGATCTGCCACTCCAGGCCAATACCAGTCCTGCTGTTCTGATAACAGTGACTCCATATACAGCTGATAAGCCTGACTACACCATCTCAATATGGTTATTGGGAAAATAATGGAAAAATTCTCAACTGTTACACCTGTCTTGTTTAGGCTTAGTTTTCACTTAGTTGCTTGCATTTCACATCATTTGTGTCAATGTAAATATTGTAGAGAAATAAATTCTACTTCCAACCATATAAATTTTAAGTCTATATTCTATAAAATAATACGAGGATATAACAAGTAATACAAGCATATGCGTATGCAACAGGAAATGCAGTGAGAACCCCACCATAAAATATTGAATTTTATACTGAAACATTAGGCGATTAATCTTTTGATTAGTCGGCATTTTGTTTCATTTCAGACTCCATGCAGTTTTACGATCATAATCATGTGCTTTATTACCCGAACTTGTTAGTTTCTGGACACATGTGCTACTGAAAATAGCCACCGCGATTGCGTTTTATGGCCCAAAGAAGCCCAAAGTGTCTAGTATCCCGTGTGTTTTATCCCTAAATGTTAGATAAGCACGCGCATTATTAATTATTATGTTGGTCAGTACAAAAGGCCTACTGAAAACCGCCTACTGCGTCTTTGTTTTATTGCTCAATCAAGAAGCGATAATCCAATATCCTGTGTATTACAAAAACACCAACTTTAGATAAGCACGTGTCAAAACCATGATTTTATATGTCAGTAAATATATCGAAGTAATTCTCGTAAATGATCTCGGAAACGGTACTTGCTTTAAACATTAACCATTACGATGTTAATTTTCATAAGATAAATGAGAACCAAGCAAACATACACAGACAACATAAAATATAAATAATTATGACAAATTAAATGGAAAAAAAAACGTTGGTTTATTTTCAAAAAATCACTTTTACTTTCTCCCAATTTCCAGAAAATGACTTGTACATATTGCATAAAATCTAAATATAGATGACGCTGTTAATTGGTAGTTGTAAAAGAATATTCATGAACTGTACACGGCACTTTGCGTGCAATCAGATACAGTACAATAATTGTTGCAATATTGAAGGAACTAATATATGAAAATGATACAGCATTTATTTCTTTTATTTTATTCAGGAAAATGTCAAAATCATTTGCGAGATACCCCGATACTCAAATGGAAATTTACTATGAAGCTTTTGAAATGTTGTCGGCGCTACGCAGTTTTTGTGTATAAATAAATACACCCACGCCTATTTTCGCGCGCTTTTTGTCCAAACAAAGACTTGACACGAAAATATCATGGGCATATACATGTATTCATTTCTGGCTACAATTTGTAACAGAACATTACATGTACACGATGCGCGCACACCACATTAAGTTATTTACGCGTGTTTGAATACCCTTGTCCCGATTGGACACCTATTTCATCAAATCTTTAAATAGAAACATATGCCGAAATTCATTTGATACTTTAGAAAATGTCCGATGTTTGTGTTTATGATTTTCTTGAGCACTTTTGTCGTCAATATCAATCAGAATTTGCATTTGAAAATGGACATTGGGAATATACGGGATTATCGGGTAAAGGATAGAGACGGAAAAATTCGCATGTATGCGGTAATCGATAGAGACGGTAATAAACGCATGTATCGGGGAATAGATAGACTCAGGATTATACGCATCTATCGGGGAAAGGGTTAAGTTAACAACGTAGTAAAGTTTTCATTATATATAAATGCTCATCATTCCAATTTTAAGCGTCCAGTGGGACGAGGGATAGAACGAGAAAGTCACATGCTTCAGTACATTTCAACCCATGCTCATTGCACGTTTTTTTCGCATAAAAAACAGTGGAGCGATACAGGGCCATCATGGCCCTTTTGTCTGAATATTGATAGAGAATCTATAAAAACACAGTTATAAAAAATATATAAATTGCACCTACATTTACCAAGATCGAAACCAAAATTGGAAAATCGAAACGACGACCATTATGTGCAACTATGCACACATTTTGAAACTTTTCAAGCCAATTCTTTTGACAGCCACTCGTATTAACACTGGCTGCACAACTTGTCCATTGGTTGTCATTTTCCTATCAGCAATTGAAATGCCTGTAACTTGTGAAGCCTCTTGACTTATTGGAACAGTTGGCGTGACGTATGTTGCGAACTGACTACCAGGCTGGACTTCCATCGCTTCTATCTGAGTAACCTGCGAAAGTACCCTTCCGTCAACTGAAAACATAGTTGGCATTGCAATCTAGTAATATATCGATAAGCAATATCACATTTAGAATGCAGCTAAACAGAATATAATATCCTTGGAATTTTATGAAGTTATTAATCATACTGTTGATCTACTGGCAATAAAATTTGTTGTTAGAAGAACACACTCATAGAGGCATCTGTTTGATAGCTGTAGCTAACCAGTTATCGATTCTACATAATTATTAAAAGTACAATTGTGAGTATCATAACATACTGAATCCAGTAGCTTCTAGGTCAAATGTAATAATGGTTGGTTTCCCTGGCAAGATTACTGGTTTGAAGATATGGTATTTGATCCGTGTAGGGTCCGTCTTCGTGTGATATACCTGTGCAATAAACATCTGATTAAAAGTTGCTCATGGTGAGTTTGTGTGATTGCCGTTTGTCCGTCATGCGGCGTCAACATTTGCATTGATAATACTCTAGAGGCCACATTTATTGTCCAGTGTTCTTGAAATTTGGTCAGAGGATCGGCCTCAATGATATCTTGGATGAGTTCCTAAATGGTTACGTTTGCTTGAAAAACATGGCTGCCAAGGGGCGGGGCATTGTTATAATATGGCAATATATGGATATATAAAAACCTTGTTAACACTCTAGAGGCAACATTTATTGTTTGATCTTCATGAAACTTGGTCAGAAGTTTTGTCCCAAAAATATCTTGGAAGGCCCGGGTGTACTTTGTCCAGGGTTTTCCATGGAAATCCATGGAAAATATGAGGCTGGAGTATTCGGACTAAGTTTCCAGCCTTTTCCAGCGTCAATATTTAAAAAAAAAGGGTGGAAAATTGTCCATGGTATGTGGAAATAGCCTGGAATAGTTTCCATGGTTTTCCAGGCTCCCTGGAATAATTACCATGGAACAATATCCAGGGTTTTCCAGCCAGCATGGAATAAATACCGTCCGAATACTCCATGTAATCTGGAAAACCATGGATTTTTTTCCAGGGTTTTCCAGATTACATGGAGTATTCGGACGGTATTTTTTCCATGCTTGCTGGAAAACCCTGGAAAATGTTCCAGGGTTTTTCTTTGTTTAATATTCCATAGATGCCTGGTATAACATGGAAAATTGTCCAGCGTTTACCATGGTCACTGAATAGAAAAAGAAATTTCTGGTCTAAAAACAATATTCATGTATTAAATGAATACAATACTCACAGCTTAAATAAATCATAATTTAAGGTTAGATTAAAACAAAACAAAAAATCAACATAATGCCTTAGTTTCTTCGATGTATTATTTTGTTCACAATTCATCAAAATATAACATCAGATTACAAATTGTGTTACATTTATTTAACAAATTATTCAGATCAAACAAGTGCTGTTTAATACATGCTTACAAAGCCTCTAGGTCCATTATCATAAATCAGGCCCTTACATAACAGAACAGGCGCTACTTTAAAAGTTAAAAAGTATAATGCAACCTTAACAACATGTATTCAAAGTAACAAAATACAAGCAAGTCAAGAAATATACAGTAACAATTCACGAACCCTGTACAAACGATATACAAGAAACAAAATGAAAAATTTAAGTTATTTTAGCTACTTCATGTTTGTCACAATATATGTAGCTGCCCATGAGCACAAGGATACTATTTTTCTCAGCTACTTTCACTTTAATGCAATTTAGGTGCTCAATTTCATTAAAATACTTGTATATAATTTTATTGTTCAAAGAAATTCAGAACATAATGCATGTACATGCATTACTTTCCAAGTGACAGTTTAAAATATAATTGCAAGTCTAAAACTTGTGAAGGCAGCTTAGTAAATTATAAGTACCCATGTGGGATAAAATTACAGTTTTTAAAAACTTTTTTGTTAATTAGCTGGGCTTCAGTAGGTCGTGGATCTTTTATAGAACTTGTACTGCTGTTATACTGTACGGCTCCTGCATGATCTCTGAAAGAAAAACAAAGCAAACAATATTACAAGAAAGTCATAAGTTTTTTACATTCATCTGTAAAAGTAAATGTGCAGCAATCATATGATTGAATATCTATACTTCAATGCTCATTCATATTTTAATCTATTTTAGATATTTCATATCACTGCTCAATTCGGTACATCTGGCTTTTTTGTATTTGAGCGAACATTTACGATCCTAAGTAGTTAGCAATTATTTCTTTTCCATTTACTGAAATTTATTCTCTTAAAGTTTGCAAGCGGGCTTTAATCTACTTGCAAACAGGCAACCACACAGGAAAACTGAGACTTTCAAGTGAATAAATTGTTGATTTAAATTATATTTTTATATGACTCTCTTTTATTTTGAAATTTATATTGTTGTTTTCTTAAATGCCCCAAAACGGGGTACACTAGCATGTATCTGGAAACTCAAACATATATAGGAATTTTATATTCAGATATTGCTATATGAAAGATATGCTAATTTGCTAATTCATATAAAAATAACCTGTAATTGAAACTAGACCAAAATATTGGATACCAAAAAGACAAAATACTTTCAGGTGGTTAACACTAAATAACTTATATGAGCCCGGGGCATAACAATATTTACCATGAATTTGTGGCCATGTTAGTCCTCTTGGTAAATGCGCCAAAAGAGCCGCTTTGCTGTCTTGGGTTATTTCCCTGCCAAACTCTGCAGTATCTTCCATCAACTGGTCAGCTACAGTTAAAGCACATAATGAAAATGTATAGAAAATAATTCAAGTATTGTTTTAAATATTTAGTAAAATTGTCTTTAAATAATAACTTACAATGAAGTTAATACATCACAAAGCATAGCATAACAAAATTTGTAGGTATGATTAGTACAAATTTATTATTGCTATAATTAGAATGATGTGTAATTCTATTGGTATGAAAATGTACAGTGAAACCTAAAAAACAATGCTATTGGTTTAATTAATTTATTTATAAACATTAACAGCATTAATGAGCATTGAGTTCTCATCATGCACAGCACATAACTCCCTTAGCCTCAGTTCCCTAACCATGCATTATAAACTTCCGATACTACATTCAAGCTTATTAATATCTCCACATAGGACTTCCTTTATCAAGCTGCAAACTGCACTTAGTGAAAATGTGTGTGACAGCTGCTTTTAAACTTCTATATTTGCCATACTTTTACCTAAAATGTCACATAAAAAAGGTCTACAATGATGACATAAGAAGAATAAATTTAAAGGAATATTTAGAAATAATGAAAAGCACAAACCTTCAGTTGTTGTTCTATTCCTAGACAGACTTCTGAAACACTTGTATGCATCACTTTTTAACAATATTTCATGTCACTTTCCAAATGATATCCATACATTATTATTTTAAGAAATTCTTGTTAATGGAAAAACTCATTAACTCTACTGTTTGTGAACATTACATTAACTTCATTTTAACAACAAGTTTAACCTGCAAATTTTCAATCTAACAGGTAAACTTTCTGTATTTGAACTCAGCCAATCAGAAAAGGCTGTGATATTTTATAACCAATAGATTAGCAGCAGACATATCTGACTCACACACAGGTTTATCCGATAGTTTGTTAATTGCAAACCTGGACTGTAGTTAAATATTGAGTGTGTATACACCTTGAACAGGGTTAAAGAATTTAAACTTGTAGACATTGCTTTGAAAGTTACTACTATTACTTCTACTACTAGTACTATTACTACAACTACTACTTCTGCAAAACTACTACTACTATAACAACAGCCACAACAACAGCCACAGCCACAACAACAACAACAACAACAACAACAACTACTACTACTACTACTACTACTACTACTACTACTACTACTACTACTACTACTGCTACTTCTACTTATACTACTACTACTACTACTACTACTACTACTTCTACTACTACTACTATTACTACTACTACTACTGCTGCTACTACTGCTACTACTACTACTTCTGCTTCAACTACTACTAGTGCTTCAACTACTACTACTACTACTGCTACTGCTGCTACTACTCCTGCTGCTGCTGCTGCTACTACTACTGCTAGTGCTGCTGCTGCTACTACTACTACAACTCCTGCTGCAGCGACTACTACTACTACTACTGCTGCTGCTGCTGCTGCTGCTGCTGTTACTACTACTACTACTACTACTACCACTACTACTACTACTACTACTACTACTACTACTACTACTACTACTACTACTACTACTACTACTAGTACTTCAACTACTATTGCTACTACTACTGCTACTACTACTGCTACTGATGCTGCTGATGCTGCTACTACTGCTGCTGCTGCTACTTCTACTACTACTACTTCTACTACTACTACTTCTACTACTACTACTGCTGCTGCTGCTAATGCTACTTCCTTAACTACTACTACTACTACTGCTACTAGTATTGTTATTATTATTTATACTACTATTGCTACCGTTACTGCTACTATTCCTGTAAATGCTAAAACAACAACACAATAATAACTGCTACTACTGCTACTGTCATTTAAATTTGCACCAATAGTATAATTATCAATAGTTTAACTGCTTATACAACTTATACAACAACCACTTTTACTTCTACTCCTACAACATATTCTACTGCCAGCCTCAGCATTACTACTTCTACCACTACTACTACTACTATAACTACTACTATTTCTGCCCAAACTATGCACATTGTTTTATGTTTTATTCATATGTTGTGTAAATTGTTGAACTCTGATTTACTTTGAATAAAATGTGTTGCATTTTTATAAGTTATTTTCTCCTCTTATGAAGTCTAAGTTTTTTCCAGGGTCAGCTGAAAATGTTAGAGTCTTTTCCATGCTTAAAAAATTCTATGTTCCACTTTCCATGCTATCTGGAAATATTTTCCATGGTTATCCAGCCTAAATCCAGCGTTTTCCATTTCTTTTCCATGCTTTTCCATCCAAGGCTGGAAAATGCTTGGGAAAAAAGTCCACGTTTCATGGACATTTCTAGAACAAAACCCTGGAAAACCCTGGAAACTGTTTCAAATTCCAGGGATTTCCATGGAATTCCATGTTATACCATGGATTTCCAGCCTAAGTTCCATGATTACCCTGGACAATGTACACCCGGGGAGTTTGAAAACGTTGTCAGTTGGTTGAAAATCATGGTCGCCAAGGGGCGCGGCATTTTTCCTTATATAGCTATAGTATAACCTTGTTTACACTTTAGAAGTCACATTTATTGTCCAATCTTCATTAAACTTGGTCAGATGATTTGTCCCAATGATATCTTGGCTGAGTTCGAAAATGATATTGGTTGTTTCAAAAACATGGCAACCAGGGCGGGGCATTTTTCTTAATATGACTATATATGGCTTTAGTAAAACATTGTTAACACTTTAAAGGCCACATTTATTGTCCAATCTTAATGAAATTTGGTCAGAAGATTGGTCTCAATTATATCTTGGATGAATTTGAATATAATTTTGTTTGCTTGAAAAACATGGCATCCAAGGGACGGGACATTTTTCCTTATATGGCTATAGTAAACTCTTGTTTACACTCTAGAGGCCACATTTACTGTCCGATCTTCATGAAACTTGGTCAGAAGATTCATCCCGATAATATCTTGAAAGAGTTCAAACATTATGTCCGTTGGTTGAAAAACATGGCTGCCAGGAGGCGGAGCATTTTTAGCTCACCTGAGAACAACGTGGTCATGTTGAGCTTTTGTGATCGCCTTTTGTCCGTCGTCCCTTGTACGACGTCAATATTTGCCTTGTTCACTCTCTGGAAGAAACATTTATTGTCTAATCTTCATGAAATTTGGTCAGAAGATTGGTTTCAATGATATATTGGAAAATGGTTACGTTTGCTTGAAAAACATGGCTGCCAAGGGGCGGGGCATTTTTCCTTATATGGCTATGGTAAAATCTTGTTAAAACTCAAGAGGCCACATTTATTGGCCGATCTTTATAAAACTTGGTCGGAAGATTTGTCCCAATAATATCTTGTTATCTCAGATGAAAGACTTTGGGCCTTTCAGGCCCTCTTGTTTTTCTTTTTAGCTCACCTGTACACGGTAGCACAACGAGCGCATGGTGAGCTTTTGTGATCGTCTTTTGTCCGTCGTGTGTCGAGCGCCGTCAACATTTTCTTTGTTGGGGTATTTTTCCTTATAAGGCTATATATGGCTTATGTAAAACCTTGTTAACACTCTAGAGGCCACATTTATTCCCAATCTTCTTGAAATATGGTCAGAAGATTTGTCTTATTGATATCTTGGATGAGTTTAAAATGGTTACGTTTGCTTGAAAAACATTGCTGCCAAGGGGCGGGGCATTTTTCCTTGTATGTCTATATATGGCTGTAGTAAAATCTTGTTAACACTCTACAGGCCACATTTATAGTCCGATCTTTATGAAACTCGGTCAGATGATTCATTCCAATAATATCTTGGACTAGTTTGAAAATGATGCCGGTTGGTGAAAAACATGTCGACCACGGGGGCGGGGCCTTTTTCCTAAAATGGCTATAGTAAAACATTGTTAACACTCTACAGGTCACATTTATTTTCCGAATATCATGAAACTTCAAATATTTGTCCCAATGATATCTTGGATGAGTTCGAAAATGGTTTGTGTTGCTTTTAAAATATGGTCATAAGGGGCGGGGTATTGTTCCTTATATGGCTATATGACTTTAGTAAAACCTTATTAACACTCTAAAGGCCACATTTATTGTCCAATCTTCATGAAATTGGTCAGAAAATTGGTCTCATTGATATCTTGGATGAGTTCAAAAATAATTATGTTTGCTTGAAAAACATGGCTTCCAAGGGGCGGGACATTTTTCCTTACAGTACAGGCAACGTGTACTTTGACAAAAACACGTGTCGGCGGTGTTCAATTTTCCCGATGGGTGACATTTCGCGGGGGGCGGACACGCTACTGACCGCGGTGTTCGGCGAACACCCGAAATTGCGGCGATTGCACGCTATCGTTAACGGGAACACCCGTGATCACCGCGATGCTGCGCAGCCACCGTAAACACCTTTCTGCGAGGGTCATTCACACGTTTTAAATGTACATGTACAAAATAAAATCATATACTTCATGTACATGTAGATATTATGTGCACATTTTTTATGTGTACTTAAACTCGGGCAGTACGTTAAGTCGGAAACTAAAACTAAGTGTTGAGATGATCAATACCATTAACTTTTATGGTATTAATCAATGCAATTGCCCTTTTTGTTTTCACAAAATTGGGTTTCATTTTTCCCGATTTCCAGAAAATGACTTGTGCATGTTGCATGAAATCTAAATATAGCGTGTTACAGCGTGTTTGATTTTTATTTTATTCAGATGAAATGTCAATTCCAAATCATTTGCGAGCTACCCTGGTACTTGAGAAGAAATTCACTACGAAACTTTAAATTGAAATTAAAAGATCCCAATGTTGTCTGCGCTACTAAGATTTTGTGTCAAAAATAAATACACCCACGCCAATTTTCGGCGCTTTTTATGGTTTAGAACAAAGAAAATGAAAATATCATGGGCATATATACATGTATTTATTTGTGGCTACAATTTGTAACAGAACATGAACTCTACAGAACGCGCACACTAGGCGTCCGGTGATTTACGAATGTTAAAATACACCTGTTCTGATTGGGCGCTTATTTCATCAAATCTTTAAATAGAAACAGATGCAGAAATTCATTTGATAGTTTAGAGATATGGTGAACGTTAGTGATTTTTGCATTTCTATCACACTTTTATCGTCAACATTGACCAGAATTTGCATGAAATCGGAAATCTCGGGATTATCGGGTAATGGACAGAGACGGGAATTTTTGCATGTATGCAGTAATCGATTGTGATTGTTCGTAATCGTTGTTAATTTTTTAGACACCAAACGACACCTATAACATTCAAACGCACGGTAGATTCTTTCTGCAAATTGGTACCGACCTATGTTAATGTTCAATAATTTATTTCTAGCGAACACGATGAACACTGCGGTAGGTATTATGGGTCCGCGGTGATTCGCGGTGTCCACCTTATGGTAAACGGCCCCCGCGATTATTTTATTTGAACACCCATCGCGGGGGTCGTTTGGTAAGCGAACACCGTAAAATGAACACTGCAACGAGTAGCGTTTGTCAAAGTACACGTTGCCTGTACTGTATATGCAGGGATCATATTTTTTTCGGTTTTGTCGGTCCTAGACCGATTGGGGTCATGAAAGACCGATTGAAAATCCCAAACAGTCGGTCCGATTCTGTTTGCTATTAAAATTCCCATGTCATGAAATCGATTACACAGTGTACATGCTAACACACCCTTATGACATTCTTATCTCGATTAGGTGTGCTAAATTATTTGCTGCAGTCTCTAAACCGGTCAGGACCGGTTTATTGCACGTCAGACCAAGAATAAAAAATTGTGAACAGCGGATTAAAGACGCATCCGAAAAGACGCGTCTGAATGCACGCGCTGTAACTAAGCAAAACATGCTGATACATTTTCCACCAGCGTAATAATCCGGTAATATAACTATTGAATGAAAGTCGCGGATCTGATCGACAGAACAGCCGAAAGTTATTTTTATGGGCGGAACTTCACATAAAATAGTACACACGAATAATAATAAACATTGAATAAATCATTAGTAAAAGCGTGTTAGAATCGAAATAATTCGTGTACTTTATACTTTGTTGTTGAATAACTCACGACCGGAAAATTAGATGCGTGGTTTCAAATGCTTCGCTCTCGTGATTAAATCCCTACGCATCTAAGCTATCGGCCGTGGGTTATTTGACAACAAATTATTTCTTAATTATTTGGTTTGTAGTTGTCAGTAGCCAACCTACGCACAGACTTGTTTGGTTCAGTGCATGTTTGTAAGCTAGTATCGAGTCAACAACAATTTAAAACATCGGTATAGACTAACACAGATTAATAATATTGACAACGATGAAAAGTCTGATAAAACAGCACACAAAACAACAATGAAATACCAAATGATAAAACCATTTGAGAAAACTTGTTCTGTTTAAAAAAAAATGCCTACGGGAATTTTACTTGTACATGTATTATACCACCTTCATGAATGGCAAAATCAATGGTATATATTTTAACGTAATTTGTCATGATTTCGGATATACATTTTCGGATACTTTTCCCCATTTATATCCAGACCGATTGATGTTGCGGGAAAATATGATCCCTGCTTATATGGCTATAGTAAAATCTTGTTAACACTCTAAAGGCCACATTTTTTGTCCGATCTTCATGAAACTTGGTCAGAATATTTGTCCCAATAATATCTTGTTATCTCAGGTGAGCAACTTTGGGTCTTTCGGGCCCTCTTGTTTTAATTTTATTCTTAATTTTTACTCAGTCTGGAGCTTTTGTTTAAATTTAACAATATGAAGCATTTAATGACAAACTTCAAAACATGCCAAAATCTGTGAAAAGGCCCCTTTAAAGCTACATGATATTAAATAAAAACAAAGTCTATGTTTTACTTAATTATATATTATAATAATACCATAGGTGACCACCTATACGAAATTAAAGCTAGTGTTGACTAATAGGGATTTTTGTCATTAAAGGAATATTAAAAGAATATAAAATATTGTTATATGAAAGCAGTGCTCAGCTGATCTTAAATGCACACCAATACTAAGTGCCATAAAAAGGTTAACATTACAACATTAAAAAAACTCATTTACATCAGATTTTTTAGCTCACCTGTCACGAGGTGACATGGTGAGCTTATGTGACCGTGTGATGTCCAGCGTCCGTATGTGCGTGTGTCAAGATCGGTATGATAAACACACCTTTTAGCCTACCTGATTGCTTAGGTGAGGTTTTAGAATCGGTCTTTGTCCGGCGTCTGTCCGTCTGTCCACATTTGGTTAGTTAACACTCTAGCATTTACATTTCTCAAGCATTTTTAGCTCATCTATTTTTTGAAAAAAAAATTATGAGCTATTGTCATCACCTTGGCGTCGGCGTCCGGTTAAGTTTTGCGTTTAGGTCCACTTTTCTCAGAAAGTATCAATGCTATTGCATTCAAACTTGGTACACTTACTTACTATCATGAGGGGACTGGGCAGGCAAAGTTAGATAACTCTGGCCTGCATTTTGACTGAATTATGTGCCCTTTTTATACTTAAAAAATTGAAAATTTTGGTTAAGTTTTGCGTTTAGGTCCACTTTTTTCAGAAAGTATCAATGCTATTGCATTCAAACTTAGTACACTTACTAACTATCATGAGGGGACTGGGCAGGCAAAGTTAGATAACTCTGGCGTGCATTTTGACAGAATTATGTGCCCTTTTTATACTTAGAAAATTGAAAATTTTGGTTAAGTTTTGTGTTTAGGTCCATTTTATTCCTTAAGTATCAAAGCTATTGCTTTCATACTTGAAACACTTACTAACTATCATAAGGGGACTGTGCAGGCAAAGTAATGTAACTCTGACTGGCATTTTGACAAAATTATGTGCCCTTTTTATACTTAGAAAATTGAAAATTTGGTTATGTTTTGTGTTTAGGGTCACTTTATTCCTACAGTATCAAAGCTATTGCTTTCATACTTGCAACACTTATTAACTATCGTAAGGGGACTGTGCAGGCAAAGTTATGTAACTCTGACTGGCATTTGGACGGAATTATGGGCCCTTTATACTTAGAAAATTGAAAGTTTGGTTAAGTTTTGTGTTTTGGTCCACTTTACCCCTAAAGTATCATAGATATTGCTTTCATACTTGGAACACTCGCAAACTATCATAAGGGTACAGTAAAAGGACAGAGTTGCATAACTCTGGATGTCATTTTTACGGAATTATGGCCCTTTTTTGACTTAGTAACTTTGAATATATGGTTAAATTTTGTGTTTCGATCCACTTTACTTCTTAAGTATCAAGGCTATTGCTTTCAAACTTCAAATACTTGCATGCTATCATGAGGTTACTGTCATACCACAATAGACTCCACCCAAACCATCGCCCGTGCCCGCCCCCCCCCCCCCTATTTTATTTTATTTTTTTTAATTTTTTTTTTAAGATCAGCTCACAAATGACCACCACACCCTCACACTATACCCCCCCCCCCCCCCCCCCCTCTCCCCAAATTTTTTTTTTAACGGTTCAAAAACAAAACTATTTATTTTGATTATTTTATGTTTGAAATACCGTCCAACCATCGCACCCAAGAATCCCCCCCCCCACCCCCCTCCCCCCACCCGAATCCCCCCCTTTTTTTTTTTTTTTTTTTTTTAAGATCATCTCACAAATTACCACCACACCCTCACACTATACCTCCCCACCTCACACCCCCCCCCCCCAATTTTTTTTTGAAACTGTTAAAAAACACAAATATTTATTTTTATTATTTTATGTTTGAAATACCGTCCAACCATCGCACCCAAGAATCCCCTCCCCCCCCCACCCCCACCCACTGAATTTTTGTTTCTCCTTTTTTTCCCATTTTTGGAAGATAATGTAATAAATGTCCACACACCCACACAATGCACCCCTCTTCACTCCACCCCTCCCTCCTTTGTGATTGAAAATGAGAGTCCCTTCACCTTTAAAAAGAAAATAGATGAGTGGTCTGCACCCGCAAGGCGGTGCTCTTGTTTATCAAAGTTGCTGCAAAGCTTTATGGCCACAAGATCTCAGTCAAGCTTGACAGTGAGCAAAATCGCATAATAAATGCCAGACTTATTGCCCTTAGATTGTCAAAACTTTCATTATATTATACACAATCCTTGTAAACACATATTATTATGCCCATGTTAATTATTTATTTTAGAAGGGTTTTATATTAACTCAAGCTAATATAAAAAAATATACACCGATGACTGAATGCTTAAAAATTTGGATCTCCTTCCCTTTCGAACAGTTATTGAAAGCTTCTGTCCTCTAATGTATTGAATGCGTTTTTCTTTCCTAGTTTAGCGTGCTTTAATTGGGCATACCTAAAGCAGAACACTGTATACACAAAATTGCCCATTATCTGTTCTATGTTTCGTCTTGATAGAAAAGGTGCACGTGGGTTAATTTTTGCCACAAAACGGTACCCATAATACGAATAGGCAGTGAACTGCATGTTATTATCATGTATTCGTAGCGATGAATGAGCTCGAGTAATAGTGTGTTTTTTGTTGACATATAGGTAAACTGGTAGGTTGTGTACATTACACTTTGCATTAATTATTGGTCTATAATGCACATTAATTAACCGCAACTTGCTTTAATCAAGTTACTTTTTGTGTGTTAAAATTTGTTGTTGGGTTTTTAAAAGTCGATGTTCTCTTTTTGCAGTTGCACGTTATCTTTCTACATGAATCATTATTCACCATAGAATCAACGTATTTACTTTAAATCATAATTTTAATGGTACTCTGTTAATACAATTATAAATGAAGAGATTACTATACATACAGGGCTCAACATTAACAGTTGTCCTATTGCCCCTGGCAAGTAAAAGTTGGGTCCGGGCAAGTTATTTTATAATCTAGTTGCCGTCCCGGGCAAGTGCAAAAAAGAACAAAGAGCATTTAATTTAGACTTAAATTAGACTTTAATTGCTGTAATCATTTTGTTAAATGTGCAAAAATAAAAAAGGTTTTTTGGTGTATCATTTTGATCTTTATTAAAAAATATGAGGTTTACAGTTAGTGTGATATTTCATGTTTGGGCAAGTGGCTTTACGTTCTGAGGGCAAGTAGATTTTCTAAGTACTTGCCCGGCAGGGCAAGTTGGTTTTTAGGTTAATGTTGAGCCCTGACATATATGTTCTCTTTTTCAAAATATTTTGTTTGTAATTGTATTTCCCTGTCCAGGGCCCTCAATCCATTTTAGAGGAAGCGGGTCGCTACCCATAGCAAGGGGAATTTTCACGGCGTTTCCCTTTTTGGGGGATTTTAAACTTACTCTCTAATTATTACATTTGTACATGTTTGCACTAGATTCATTGCTTATTTCATAATTTAGTATGTTTGACAAGATTAAATTAAAAATAGAATTGAGATATAGTAATCATGAGACATCTATCTATAAAAAAAAATAATTTTTTTTTGTTTTTTTTAGGGGTAATTTTTACCCCCAAAAGGGGAAAAAAAGTATACTTTTCAGGGGGGGAATGTGGACGAATTTCGGCCGTGGATTTGACAGATTGGGGGCCCTGCTGTCTCAAAACATTTTGTTTGTAACTGTATTTCCCTTTACAAAATATTTTGTTTGTATTTTTGTTACTTTGTTTGTATGCTTTTTTGTTTGTTTGTATGTTTTTTGTTTGTCAGACTGAAGTTAGAATGTATTTTGTACTTTTTTTATGTATGCGTAGAAATTGTTCAAGCATAAACACGGTGGTTATTTTAAATCATAATTTAAAGGCATTGATAACAATTTGTGTTCAGTAAACCTTCTCTTACAAAATGGCTAATGATCTGAATATTGTTTCCTTAAACTGCAGAGGACTAAATGACAAATTTAAGAGGCTCAATGTTTTTACTTACTTTAAAGAATTAAACGCAAAAATATATTGTCTGCATGATACCCATTTCACTCCTGATATATACAGTACTATTTATTAAGAATGGGGATCTGAGTGCTTTTTAAGCTATGGTTCATCTAACTCTAGGGGAACAGCTATTTTTATATCAAACAACACAGACTATAAAATACACAACTCTGTTGCTGATCCTCATGGTAATTATACCCACACAAACGAAGTTTAGGGGGTATATAGGAGTGAACTTGTCGGTCGGTCTGTCGGTCCGTATTAAGTGTCCGCTCTCTAATTCAAGTAGTGTTCATCCGATATTCAACAAACTTGGTCAGAGGTTGTATCTACATGATGTCTAGGCCAAGTTCGAACATGGGCCTTGTCGGGTCAAAAACTAGGTCACGGGGTCACTTAGTGCGTTTTAAACATTCAGCATGTTGTCCGATCTCTAATTCAAGTAGTTTTCATCCGATCTTCACCAAACTTGTTCAGAAGTTGTATCTAGATTATCTTAAGGCCAAGTTCGAACATGGGCCTTGCCGGGTCAAAAACTATGTCACGGGGTCACTAAGTGCGTTTTAAACATTCAGCATGTTGTCCTCTCTCTAATTCAAGTAGTTTTCATCCGATCTTCACCAAACTTGATCAGAAGTTGTATCTAGATTATCTTAAGGCCAAGTTCGAACATGGGCCTTGCGGGTCAAAAACTATGTCACGGGGTCACTAAGTGCGTTTTAAACATTCAGCATGTTGTCCGCTCTCTAATTCAAGTAGTTTTCATCCGATCTTCACCAAAGTTGGTCAGAAGTTGTATCTAGATGATTTTAAGGCCAAGTTCGAACATGGGCCTTGCCGGGTCTAAAACTAGGTCACGGGATCACTTAGTACGTTTTACACATTGATCATGGTGTCCGCTCTCTATTTCAAGTAGTTTAAATCGGATCTTTACCACACTTAGTCAGAAGTTGCAACTATATGATGTGTAGGTCAAGTTCGAACTTGGGCCATACCGGGTCAAAAACTAGGTCACGGGGTCACATAATGTGTTTTAAACCTCACCATGTTGTCCGTTCTCTAATTCAAGGAGTTTTTATCCAATCTTCACCAAAATTGGTCAGAAGTTGTTTCTTGATAATGTCTAGGGCAAGTTTGAATATGGGTCATGTCGGGTTAAAAACAAGGTCACGGGGTTACTTAGGTCGTTTTAAACATCACAATGTTGTCCGCTCTCTAATTCAAGTAGTTTTCATCCAATCTTCACCAAACTTGGTCAGAAATTGTATCTATATGATGTCTAGGTCAAGTTTGAATATGGGTCATGCCGGGTGAAAAACTAGGTCACGGGGTATCTTAGTGCTTTTTGAACCTCACCATGTTGTCCGCTCTCTAATTCAAGTAGTTTTCATCCAATCCTCACCAAACTTGGTCACAAGTTTTGTCTAAATGATCTCTATGACAAGTTTGAACATAGGCCATTCCTGGCCCAAAACTAGGTCACGGGGTCACTTAGTACATTTTTATTTGTACATTCAGCATGGTGTCCGCTCTCTAATTCAAGTAGTTAACATCCGATCTTCACCAAACTTGGTCAGAATTTTTATGGAGATGATCTTAAGGCCAAGTTAGAACATGGGTCTTTCTGGGTCAAAAACTAGGTCAAGGGGTCACTTAGTGCGTTTTAAAAATTGGGCATGGTGTCCGATGTTTTTTGTGAAGACGACATGCAAAATGTTATGTGTTAATGCGGCTTGTGGGGTAATTCGTCACGTCTGTGACAAAGCTAAAGTTTTATTGCACTTGACATTTCTGTGAATGAAAATCGCTTTACAATGCTTCCTTTTTATGGACCAAATACTGACTCACCTTCCCTTTTTAACCAGGTTTTCCGAAGGAAAAAACTGGTTATTAGATTGGCGAATGCGGGCGGGCTGGCTGGCGGGCGGGCGGAACAAGCTTGTCCGGGCCATAACTATGTCGTTCATTGTCAGATTTTAAAATCATTTGGCACATTTGTTCACCATCATTGGACGGTGTGTCGCGCGAAATAATTACGTCGATATCTCCAAGGTCAAGGTCACACTTTGAGTTCAAAGGTCAAAAATGGCCATAAATGAGCTTGTCCTGGCCATAACTATTTCATTCATTGTGAGATTTTAAAATCATTTGGCACATTTGTTCACCATCATGGAACGGTGTGTCGCGCGAAATAATTACGTCGATATCTCCAAGGTCAAGGTCACACTTTGAGTTCAAAGGTCAAAAATAGCCATAAATGAGCTTGTCCTGGCCATAACTATGTCATTCATTGTGAGATTTTAAAATCATTTGGCACATTTGTTCACCATCATGGGACGGTGTGTCGCACGAAAGAATCATGTCAATATCTCCAATGTCAAGGTCGCCACAACTAAAAATAGATTTTTTTTAAAAACAAACTTACAAAGGGGGTTAATTTTGTTTGTTCATTTCAAAAGTTCAGTTTGAGTTTTCTCCCTTTATCAGATTTTTTTTCCCAATGAAAACCTGGTTTTGTGACAATTTTGTCCCTTGTTACTGATTTTTTTGAAATTATTGACAGACTTGAAATGAGGCTTTTATTATAAGAGGTGATTTTAATTTAGTTATAGATTCTGAATTAGATTATTTTAATTATAAAAAGATTAATAGCCCTAAAGCTCTAAATATAGTCTTAGAATTTAGTAGATGCTAAAATCTCGTAGATCCCTTTCGACAACAAAATCAATCCAAAAAAAGATTCATTTGGCGTCAAACAAACCCAATACAACATGCTTGGCTAGATCTATTTTTAATCACGTCAGATTTCTTGCAGCACCTCAAATCAACGGACGTTGTGCCAAGTCTCCAATCTGACCACTCAATAATATTTTTAAATTTAACTGTTATCAATTTTGTTCATAAACCTGGTCTTTGGAAACATATTAACTCTCTGCTGTCAGACATTGAGTATGTACAGGAAGTCAACAAACAAATGATGAAATTAAAATTCAATATGCTGTACATATTTACAATTATCAAAATATAAAAGATATCCCTGACAGTGAATTACAGTTTACAATAAGTGATCAACTTGTTTTAGAAACTCTCCTCATGGAATTACCCGGTAAGGGGAAAATCTACTTCATATGGGTCTTATATAAAAAAGCAATCAAAACTTACAGAAAGTAAATTAGTAACACAAATTAAAGAGCTAGAAGAAAACTTTTCAGATGAAACTAAAGAGGAATTAGAGAATTAAAAATCTGAAATAAATAATATTATGAGCGCAAATTTAAAGGGGAGCTTGATAAGATCAAAATTTCAGTGGACCTTGCTGGGTGAAAAGCCATCTAAGTATTTCTTCAGTCTATAAAAAGTAATGCATAAGCGAAAACAATATATAAATTGAAAAATGAAGATGGCAGTGAAATTAAAGATCAAACGTGTATCCTAAGTACTGTAGCATCTTATTATCAGTCTCTTTATAAGCAAAAAGAGGAATACAGTGGTGAAGAGTTGAATAACTATGTAAACGGATTAAATTCTCAAAAATTAAACCAGAATGAGTCCATTTCAGTAGGTTTTATAACTATAGAAGAAGCATCAACTGTGTTAAAAAATATGTCGAATAATAAAAACCCAGGCAGTTCTGGCTTCAATGCAGATTTTTATAACATGTTTTGGAAAAGAATCGGTACTTTTGTTGTCAGATCCTTAAATGAAGCTTTTAATTGTGGAAATTTATCTATTACACAAACTCAAGGGATCATATCATGCATTCCTAAGGGTGATAAATCCAATAATTAAAAAAATTTGGCCCCCAATTACTCTTTTAAATACTGTTTATAAAATTGCCTCTGGGGTAATAGCTAACAGACTTTAATTATTCATGGACAAGTTAATTAACAACGACCAGACGGGTGTCATTAAAGGGAGATACATTAGGGAAAATATTAGGTTAATTTACGACATTATGCATTATACTGAGGAAAATGAGATCCCTGGATTGCTTCTGCTAATTGATTTTGAAAAGGCGTTTGATTCCTTGTCATGCTCCTTTGTACAAATACACTTTCCTTTTTTAATTTTGGTCCAGACATAAAACGTTGGTTTCAGATTTTACATAAAGACTTTAAATCAGCTGTTTCTCAATGTGGTTACATATCCGACTTTTTTCCTATTGAAGGAGGCTGCAGAAAAAGAGATCCTCTCTCATGTTATATTTTCATCCTCTGCCCTGAAATTTTGTGGCTTGCATTGAGAGATAACAAGAATATAAAAGGTGTAACAATTAATGGAACTGAACACAAATTGTCCCAGTTTGCAGACGATACTACAATTTTATTAGACGGTACTGAACAGTCCTTTAATGAAACTCTCACTGTTATTCGGGAGTTTTCATTTATATCAGGTCTTAATGTTAATTTTGACACAACAAACGTTGTATGGATTGGCAAGAACAAATATAGTTGTCATACCATAAAAACTAAATGGAAATTCAATTGGATGCAACACGTTAAGCTTATTCAATCACTTGTTCATATCATTGCCAAATCCACCCGATACCATTCTTAACTCTATAAAGTCCTCTATTCTGAGTTTTATTTGGGATGGGCATAGTAAAATAAAGTTCTCAACAATAGTAAAAGATTATAGTGAAGGAGGTTTAAAAATGATCGATCTGGATGCATTTATTCCAGCATTAAAACTAACATGGTTATAAAAATGTCAATGCTTTAGAGGAAATCGGATAGAAATCGCAAAACTTTATTTCGATATATATAAACTCTTAAATTGTGGTTATCATTATGCTTTAAATATAGCTAACAGAATTTCTAACCCCTTTTGGGTAGATGTTTTAAACAGCTTCTCACTTTATTGTGGTAAATTAGAAGTAAACACAACTAAATTTTTGTATTATCCACTTTTTTACAATCCAAATATATTGATAGGCAGTGTTCTGCCGTGAATCTGTACTGTTGGGGACAGGAACCCTTTAGGGTTAAAAAAGTGAAGACAAAAGGGAAAAATTTGGGGAAGGAGAAATACATTTGTAGCCGAATTAAATTTTCAGAAACTAATTACCTTTTACTTGCATTCATAAACTGGCCAGATTTATTCCTACAGCCAGTCCACAGGATGTAATATTCTAATTCAAATTTGAACATTTTTTTTAAATTTTAAAACTTTCAAACAATTGTCAATATATTAACAAAACTTTGAACAGTTACATGTATTTAATGTCTACATCTACGTCTGTCTACATCTGCTTGGATGGAATTAGAGGCAATGATTCACATTTGCTTTACACTTCTCCAGTGATCTAAAGCCTTTTCAAATTAGAATTACCGATAGTAAAGGCTTTTTCTTGTTTGGGCTTTATGCACAAACTGCATGTCATTTTTCGGGCTTTATGCACAAACTGCATGTCATTTTGTTGTGTCAAACAGTAACCAAGAAAAATTCTCAAAGCCAATTTGCTTGGAATGTACGTTTAGAGGCAGACTTTTTTTCGTCATTGCTAAACGATGTTGGTACTTGGGAAGACTCTGTTGGGGTGATATTACTATCGATATATTTTCTTATTTTACTTGCCGGAGGAAAAAAAAAGGATTTTGTTTTCTTCGGCCGGTCACTTTCCGCCATTTTGATAGGTGTGGAAATTTCCTTGATAACTGATTGGTTGTTATAGTCTCAACTTACCAATCAAATAAAGTGTTATTAAAGTAAATTAAGGATCGGCAGCGAAATGACGTCACGTCCAATGAAATAATTCATTCTAATTACGTATTTACTCTATTTCTTTAACAACTTTCAAATTTAATCAATTAATTTTTATTCCTAATTTCTGTGCGCCCGCGGACCCATATACGGAAAACGGGTGGGGACAAATCTCTTTGTTTTGCGCCAATGACGCAAGGGCGCATCCACGGCAGAACACTGGATAGGAAATATAAGTTTTTTCTTTAAGTCATGCTTCTTAGCTGGAATTCATTGTATAGGTGATATATTTAAAAATGGAACCTTTATCTCTTGTGATGACCGTAATAAAATGTACAATTTGAACATAAACTTCATTCATTATACAGGGGTGACACAGGCTTTTTCCGCCCTATGCCACGGGTCCGAAATTCGGCCCCATTTCCAATGCAAATCTGTTTGTTTTTTTCCCAATTGAAAAAAAAAATTCCCAATTCAAAAAAAAAAAAAAAAAATTTTTTTTTTTTTTTTTTTTACCCTTAAAATATATAAGTTGACCTGATCTGATGTAGAAAATAGAAAGCATTGCATAAGTAAATTATCTGTTGCCTTGAATTTGTTTTTAAAACTGTAAAATATGTTAATGATTATTTAAGACTTTCCTTATGTTCCTCAAAATCCGGCGCTTCGCGCGATTTTTTTCACCTCAAAAAAGGCCAAGCCTTTTCCCTAAATTCAGATTAAAAAACCTGCACTTATCACACATGTTTGTAATATTTTGTAAAATTTTAATAATAAGTTATCCTAATAGTTGTTATTTACCAGTTAACGGCTTCTTTGTAATATAAGAAACACTATTTACATGCGATAATTTTTCCCAATTGAGCCAATTTTGCGATTATTTTTTTTCCCAAAATGGGGGTTTTCACGACGCGAAATTCCCAAAATTCCAGTGTGGCGTTTTCCCAAAATGGAGCGGAAAAAGCCTGTGCCACATATCTAAAGCAATTATTGATGAAATATTACCGGAACAATCTTTTCCTTTCATTAATATGGCAATCATACTACTTGGGTACAGTACAGGCAAAGTGTACTTTGACAAACGCCACTCGTCGCGGTGTTCATTTTACGGTGTTCGCTTACCAAACGACCCCCGCGATGGGTGTTCAGATCAAATATTCGCGGGGGCCGTTTTCAATAAGGTGGACACCGCGAATCACCGCGGACCCATTATATCTACCGCGGTGTTCATCGTGTTCGCTAAAAATAAAATAATTAAATATAAACGTAAATTATTGATCCCTTTCATTTAAAGCGGGTATATACGTTGTTGTCAAATATTTATGAATTTATATAAAATGTGTAATAAACTTATTATATATATATTTAAATATAAATTAAAATAAAAGTTAAGAAGAACGTGTCGAAAAATGCGAAATAAGCCAGATATTTAATTCTGAATTTTAAAACGGCTGTACAGCCGAATTCGCTAGCATGTAAACCATACATGTACGATGTGAATCTAAACTTAGTTTAACGGTTTATTTGAATTCCTGCAACGATATCTATTCATACGACACACGAACACTAACTTCGATCCTAATGCAAAGACGATTGCTTCGGTTATTGTAGGAAAATATGTACGTCACAATCGACTCGGGGCGCTTATTTGTGCGATATATTTACTAATTTTGAACTTCTTTCAAAGATCTTAAAGAACGTTATTTCAACAAACGAGTCCAGTGCTGAAATGGAAGAAACCTGAAAGACACAAAATATAATCTGTTAAAATACATGTGTATAATATGAATAGAAAAAACCAACAGTTTACGATTGCAGTCGTTGCAATCGACAGTTGACAATTTCTAAATTTCGTAGCATACTGATGCAGTACGTTATTTCAGACAGTACAGGCAGACGCAAATAAATAAATTATTTAATACTCACTTTCTTTATAACTCGATATGTGTTGTTAAAAAACGGCGATTGAATTGCTTAATACCATACCAGTTAATAGACTTGATGATCTAAGCGCTTTATTTACGTTTCCGACTTAACGTGCTGTCCGAATTTAAAGTGATGGGCATTTTGTTACTGTTGAATTGAGCTGAAAAGAAACGGGTGAAAACAATAAGTTATAATGAATGTGGTATCTGAAATTATCTACAACTCATCTTGTTACCGGTTGTTTATAAAAAATATATATTATTTTTGATATGTTACATGACTCACCCATCCTTCTAAGCTGAAATGATCCGTAAAACCAAATTGTGTCATTGTGTCGTATGAAAGAATCTGCTAGAAAACTACAGTACATTTAGACTCGCATCGTACATCGATTCATTTCTGTCGTAAGTTGTCAAAACGAAAGTACGGTTGATATTCAAATGGATTATTTTTCTTTTCGGGATATTGTTTAATTATGTTGATGCTGCATTAACAAATACAAGTGTATATCGAGCGAAAACACAAAAAATAAACAACGGTTACGATACACACCTACATTGTATATTGCAAATACTGTTAGTTGCCCATAATATCACTTTAAGTACGCATAAATTTGCACATACATGAAGTTTATTATGTTCATTTGTACATTGTACATGTACATGTAAATCTAAAACTCTTGAATGACCATCGCAGACAGGTATTACATGTATCAATGGCCGCGCGGCATTGCAGTGATCACGGGTGTTCCATATAATGAAAGCGTGCAATTGCGGCGATTTCAGGTGTTCGCCGAACACCGCGGTCAGTAGCGTGTCCGCCCCCCGCGAAATGTCACCCATCGGGAAAATTGAACACCGCGGACACGCGTTTTTGTCAAAGTACACGTTGCCTGTACTGTACTTAGTTAAGTCTGCTACAGCTATAAATAATGTTATTTTGTTTGTTAAACTAAACCTGTATCAGTGTTAAATGAATAAATATATTCCAAGCACTATAGGAGCAAAGAAAATACATTAAGTACGAATACAATAACTTAAGAAAAATATCAATTTCAAAAAATAATTTAGAATCCTTTGACAGTGAATGGGAATTATTAAATGATATTGTCTCACGAACTTGGAAATAAACTTTGATGATTGTTGTAGTTTTTATATTTATTATTATTAAATACTAACTGAAGCGTACCGTTACCTACGTAATATTAAATGTCTACGTTATAAAATATAGCGCATGTTATTATGTCCTTAAGCACTTCTCATCTGTTATTATAATGTACACATTCTACTCAGTCAATACTTACTTGTTTTTTCCCCTTTCTTTACATTTTTATGCCCCCATTTCGAAGTAAAGGATATATATAGTTTTCGCACTGTCCGTCGGTCGGTCGGTCACACTTTTCGTGTCCGCTCTCTAATTCAAATAGTTTTCATCCGATCTTTACCAAACTTGGTCAGAAGTTGTATCCAGACAATATCTAGGTCAAGTTCGAATATGGGTCATGCCGGGTCAAAAACTAGATCACTGGGTCACTTAGTGCATTTCAAGGATTATGCATGGTGTCCGCTCTCTAATTGAAGTGGTTTTCATCTGATCTTTACTAAACTTGGTAAGAAGTTGTTTCAAGACAATATCTAGGTCAAGTTCGAATATGGGTCATACCGGGTCAATAACTAGGTCACTGGGTCACTTGGTGCATTTCAAGGATTAAGCATGTTGTCCGCTCTCTAGTTTATGTGGCTTTCTGATTTATTTTGATATTCTAAGACATTTTTATGCCCCCTAAGGAGGGCAAATAGTGATCGGACTGTCCGTTCGACTGTCCGTCCGTCACACTTTGCGTTTAGATTTCGAAAAATGCTCATAACTTCTATGTCGCTTCAGATAGCAATTTCATATTTGGCATGCATGTGTTTATGGACAAGGCCTTTCCATACGCACACACATTTTGACCCCTATGACCTTGACCTTGAACTTAGGGTCCGCGTTTATGTTGGAAATCTGCGTTTTACAGCGAAAAAATATCTACTAACTGCAGAAGATGACATATGTAACAAACAACAAATTTTTTAAATATTGAACACCTGTTATGCAGCAAACTAATAGTTTAATAAAATGTAGGCGCTGTATTTCTCAAAAACATTTACACAGTTATACTTTTATGTAGTGACAAAGTTACAGTTGGGGACATCCGTGTCCTGTGGACACATTTCTTTTTGTATATGTAGATTTCAACACTAAAGTAGTACTTGTAATTGCAATATGTACTTCATACTTTACTAACTTATACACTTTTTCATCGTGTATACTATAACGAATAACGTATGATATGTGTTTGATGGATTACATGTATTTGTGATACCATTTTTATGTCTGATTGCAAAATTGTATTGTTATTAATCATATTGTACGTTGATGCATTACATATATTTATGTTGCCATTTTCTTATGTCTGATTGCAAAAATAATATTGTTATTATGCATATTGTACGTATATGCAATAACGAAATGAAATGTGTTGGAAAAAAAAAAATAAGTAAAAATGCGTAAATCAATCGCTACATTCGCTAACTACATTGTCTTCTTCACTTTGGCGACCAAGAATACGTAACAAACAAAAATAGCAATACATTGACATTTCAACGATGCGGTAACTAGCAACAGTTTGCAAAAACAATAATAAACATATGATAAAAGCAATAATAACTAGAGTTGTGACACCTTAAGGGTTTCGCGGGATGGAATGAGTGGGGAGATCAAATCAAATTGAAAGCCAATTATTTCGACAAACATTTGGGTACGAAACAATTTAGATACGAAAAAAAAATTGGGTACAAACAAATTTGGGTATCAAAAACATTTTGGTATGAAAAAAATTGGTTCGAAAAAAAAAATGGGTACGAACAAATTTGGGTACGAACAAATTTGGGTATGAAAAACATTTCGGTAAGAAAAAAATGGGCACGAAAAAAATTTGGGTATGAAAAAAATTTGGGTACGAAAAAAAAATTTGGTTACAAAAACAAATGAGAGTACGAAAAAATATAGGGAACGAAAAAAATGATGGTACAAAAACTATTTTGGTATGTCAGGTTAGTGTTGTTTTGTCAAAGCATGAATCAAATTTGATGATAAACAAGAAACAATCGGAGACGGGTGATGCTCCCAAAAGGTTTTTTGGTCACAATATTGCACTATATATTCAGATAAAAGGAAACGTCTTGAGGGGCATAACTTTGGACAAAATAATACAATGGATGGTTAAGTAACTTAAACATTTCAAAGGGCCATAACTCTCTAAATAAATCATCTAACCCGAACCCACTTATAACATGCGCATCTTCTAGAGGTAGTTAAGCTTCCCATAAAGCTTCATTGTATTCCAGTCAGTAGTTGGGGAGAAATAGCCCGGACAAGAATTGCACGACATAAATATGTACAGTTTATAGAAAATTTTAAAGGGCCATAACTCTGTGAAAAATCAACCGACCATAACCGGCTAATAATATGCACATCTCCTGTTGGTAGTGAACCATGAAGTTTCATTGAATTCCCGTTATGTTATAAGTTGCTGAGAAATAGCTCGGACAAGAATTGCACTATATGTTCAATGGAAAATTTCAAAGGGCCATAACCCTGTGAAAAATCATCCGACGAGAACCGGCTGATAATATGCACATGTCCTCTTGGTAGTGAAGTTTCCCATAAATTTCATTGAATGCCGGTCATTGGTTGCTGAGAAATAGCCTGGACAAGAATTGCACTATTTGTACAGTTAATGGAAAATTTCAAAGGGCCATACATTGTAACTCTGTGAAAAATCATCCGACCAGAACCGGCTGATAATATGCATGTCTCCTCTTGGTAGTGAAGCTTCCCATTAAGTTTAATTGAATTCCAGTCATTAGTTGCTGAGAAACAGCCCGGACAAAAATTGTTCACGGACGGACAGACAAAGCGGCGACTATATGCTCCCCCCTTAAAAAATTTGGGGGGAGCATAATAAAGAAGTTGTGGCAATTTAAAGGTGGTACGCAAACTTTAAAATAGATTTATCAATTATATGCTTATTCTTAGTGAAAAAAAGGCCATAATTGTTACAAAATGCTTGATACAGTTATCTGCTTTTGTTTATACATTGGGATCATGTTGGTTAAGAAGCAAAATACATGTATGAAAGCAATATGTCAAGGGACATAGAAAATATTTGAGGTGGTATGCAAACTTTAACATAGATTTATCTATAATATGCATATTCTAAGTGAAAAAGGGCCTAATTCTGTTAAAATGCTTGATACAGTTGTCTGCTCTTGTTTATAGATTGGGGTTATGTTGGTAAAGAAGTATGCAAAATATAAAAGCAATATGTCAATGGACATAGGAAATATATTTGAGGTGGTACGCAAACATTCCAATGCGCGCGCCAACGCCGGGGTGAGTAGGATAGCTCCACTATATATATTTCATGTATAATAGTCGAGCTAAAAAGTAAATATACTATAAACAACAAGCTAACCTCAAACACAACTTTAATGCAATGCAGTTAAACTATAAAGTTACAATGATATGCCAGGGATTGAAACTAATTTTTTACTATTGTGGGCAACCATCTTTAGTATTTTGGTAGCCCAGATAAAGAATAACCAGCCCAGAAATACAACATGTATCAACATGTGAATATCATTATACATTCTTTTAATAAAATAATAGATAATTATATACATTTGCTGACAATACACATGTTCAATGCATGATGTATTATTATGAGCCTGAATTGAATCATGTCCTATTCCTAAATAATGAATGTTATTTAACTAGTATTGATCCATGGTGATCAATTGTTTTTCAATTTTTATTGCACTGTATTGTTTTAAGCTTTAAAAAAAGAAGTTTACCAACTTTTGAAAATGAGTTGCCCAGGCCAAAATCTACTTGCCCCGGGCTCACGGGAAACTACTTATTTCCATCCCTGTATGCTCTTCATTTTCTGTTCTTCCATCCCATTCTCAAAATTAATTTTAAAGCACAATATTTTTTAATAACATTTGTATGAATTGCTAACCATTATCACCCAAATAACAATTTTACAAAGCTGTAATCCTGTCGTAGAGATTTAGTTTACTATTATCAGTGTTCTCTTAACTTAAATACCGGCAGCCAGCGATTTTGCCGGTTACATTTACTCTTGATGCCGGCTACTTTTCCCAAATATATCAAGTAAATGTCACAAATCGTGGGCTTAGCGCAAAACGGTTGTAACTCACATTTTTACCAAAAATCATATTTTTTCATTTTTCAAGTTGTTTTTTTACTTTACACATCCTAAACAGATATTAAGATTATATTCTGAAAATTTACCCATGAAAACATGTATTTGGCTTATGGTTGTATCTAATTTTGGATACTTTTTGTTATGCAAAACAGTTGTATCTCAAGTTACAACCTTTGAGCACAAAAAATACAAAGTGTACAATGTTGGAAGGGAAGTACATGTAACTCATATTTACATCTTTAGTTTATGACATCATAATTCTGACATCACTGTTTGATTTGCTTGCCATGTGGGCCTAGACATTCTAAAGGTTGTTTTAATTTTTTTTTAATTCTCAAGAACATACATAATTACATTTACATCTTTCTTAAATCATTTAATATTTGTATTGTAATTATTATAATTCAACAGAGTTAAAGTAAAAACATGTTTATCTTATCAGCTTATTTTAATTTAAAAAATAATGAACTTTAATCCTCTTTCTGAATTAAAATACAAACTATTCAAATATAATTGTGATATAAGAAAAATGATAAGATAGAAACTAGAACAAAATGCGATTGATCTTTTTCCTACCTTTTGAGCATCATTATTATAATTGTCTAAGTCTGACATGCTACTGTCACTGGTACCATTGTCTCAGTCTAAATTGCTATGTACTGGTATAATTGTCTCAGTCTGACATGCTATTTACTGGTACAATTGTCTAAGTCTGACATTCTATATACTGGTACCATTGTCTCCATCTGACATGCTACGTACAGGTATAATTGTAACAGTCTGACATGCTATGTACTGGTACCATTGTCACGGTCTCAGATGCTACACACTGCATGGTACCATTGTCACAGTCTCACATGCTACATACCGGTATAATTGTCACAGTATGACAAGCTTCTTACTGGTACCATTGTCACAGTCTGACATTCTACGCACTGGTACCATTGTCACAGTCGCAGATGCAACGTTCTGGTATCATTGTAACAGTCTCACAATGCTACATACTGGTACTATTGTCACAGTCTAGCATGCCATGTACTGGTATAATTGTAACAGTCTGACAAGCTACGTAGTGATACCATTGTCACAGTCTCACATGCTAGCCACTGGTATAATTTTCACAGTCAGACAAGCTACGTAGTGGTATGATTGCCACAGGCGCACATGCTCCATACTGGTATAATTATAACAGTCTGACTTGCTACATACTGGTACCAATTTGTCACAGTCTCACATGCAACATACGGATATAATTGTCACAGTATGACAAGCTACATACTGGTACCATTGTCAAAGTCTGACATGCAATGTACTGGTACTTTTGTCACAGTCGCAGATGCTACGTTCTGGTACCATTGTAACAGTCTCACATGCTACATACTGGTACTATTGTCACAGTTTAGCATGTCATATACTGGTATAATTGTAACAGTCTGACAAGCTACATAGTGGTACCATTGTCACACATGCTACATACTGGTAAAATTTTCACAGTCTGACAAGCCACGTAGTCCTGGATACACTTGTCAAAGTCCGATAGCTAGATACTGGTACCATTGTCACAGTTGCATATGATTCATACTGGTACCATTGTAACAATCTGAAATGCTACATACTGGTACCATTGTCACAGTCTTGCAGGCTATGTACTAGTATAATTGTAACAGTCTGACACGCTACGTAGTGTTACCATTTTCGCAGTCTCAAATGCTACTAACTGGTATAATCTCACAGTCTGACAAGCTTAAGAGTGGTACCATTGTTACAGTCTCAAATGCTACCCACTGGTATAATCTCACAGTCTGACAAGCTACATAGTGGTACCATTGTCACCGTCTCAGATGCTACATACTGGTACCATTGTCTCAGTCTCACATGCTACGTACTGGTTAAATTGTCACAGTCTGACATGCTACATATTGGTACCATTGTCACAGTCTAACATAATACATACTGGTACCATTGTCACAGTCTGACATGCTATGTACTGGTACTATTGTCACAGTCTGATATGCCACATACGGGTACCATTGTCACAGTCGCAGATGCTACGTAATGGTACCATTGTTAAAGTCTAACATGCTACATACTGGTTACATTGTCACAGTCTAGCATGCTATGTACTGGTATAATTGTAACAGTCTGACACGCTACATAGTGGTACCTTTGTTACAGTCTCACATGCAGCAATGATGCTACCTACTGTATAATTTTCACAGTCTGACAAGCTATATAGTCGTACCATTGTCATAGTCTTAGATGCTTCGTACCAGTACCATTGTCACAGTCTCAGATGCTACGCACTGGTACCATTGTCTTAGTCTCACATGCTATGTACTGATATAATTGTCACAGTCTGCCATGCTTAATATTGGTACCATTGTCACAGTCTAACATAATACATACCGGTAACATTGTCACAGTCTGACATGCCACATAGTGGTATAATTGTAACAGTCTGACAAGTCATGTTGATGAATGATCTTACTTTTGCTGTTATACCCAGTTAAAGCGTTTATGGTATCAAATCTTTAGCTATTAATTCTTATATGTTAAATAACTGCAGACCAAATTGAACAAAGTAACAAGGGAATTATTGTGATGCTAAAATATGTTTGAATACAAGTACATACTTTGAAGTCTCAATTCTATTTTCCAAATCTCATTTCTACCTTTTTGAAACAAAATTAACTTGTTCTAGAACATTCTTTATTGTTAATTTTATTAATTTACCTATGTTCAACATAGTTTAAATTCCTTTTTATTCATTAAAAAATCAAGTGAATACACTGTGAAAAAATAATTATATTCTTTATAATTAATTACAGTATTATATATAAGCATTATAGAAAAATGATGTACATGAACGGCAGGAAATAAGTTAATTAATTAAGTTGGCTTGAGTAAAAATCTTTTAATACTGGAAATATTATTTTTCACTTCTTTAATTACATTTGTTGAGACTGCGGTTTATAAAATCACAAACTTTTTCGGTAATGTATAATAAAGGATAAAATGAATACCTCAAAGTTTGAATCTTAGCTGATCATGTAGATCTCTAGAATAGTTTTAAATGATTAAAAAAAATCGTTTAAAGATCTCATTCAATTTAATTTATTAAAGTAAACAACACATTATATTTAAAAAAAACGTATATCAATAATGTGTGGAATAATTATGAATACATTTTATACACCATACTAAAATGATTGTATTTGTTCAAAAAAGTGTTTTATGATTGATGAAAGTTTATGGTAACTAATAAGTTTTTCTTTCTTTTACTAATGATGAAGAATAAAGAGTATATGATGAGATACTTCCATTTAACACACAAGTAAATCTGCCCAAATTAAAAATGGAAAACAGTTGTAACTTGAGTTACATCCCTATTGCATAAAAATAATAAATGAAAATTTCCAAAATTTCAGGTGGAAAATGGTTGTAACTTGAACATGTTCAAATATCTCTTTCCATAATTATTCTACAAATTGGAAATGAGTCTTTTAACACTGCTTGGAACTAACCAAATATATGCTTTTTTAATAAAATCCAGCAAAATTATTTTTTTAAATTGGGCGGTTTTTTGTCTCTCCTGTAAAATTTCCAAAAATGGAGTTACAACCGTTTTGCGCTTAGCCCACGAAAATGCTTTCCTTTTACTTCATAGTTGCCGGCCATATAACTGGCTACTCAAATTTTTCTGGAAAACACTGAATTATGCATGACAAACACACAATACTTACATGTAAATACATCTTAGATTTTTTTTTTTAATAAATGGACACTTCCAGCTTGTCGTCATTAAAATCCAAAGATTCAAATAATTTTCCACGAGATAAGTCAACAATTGTGTAATCAAATGAATGAAAAATAAAAGTAAAGAAAGCCAGATTTTACATAAATTTCAGGTGAATGAACACAACAAGGTAAAGGTAGTCGGTGAGATATAATAATAATACAGTTAGTAAGGCCAAAACCCTGGGTACGGTAAATATACTAAAACATACCCGGGAATTTTAACACTAAATCGGTTGTTGTCGGCTATTTTGTAAAAATTAATAATGCTCACATTTATGTCAATTTTCTGTTAAATGGCATTTATATTATCAAAACTCATCGTTAAAATCATTAATGTGATTTAATTTTAAATCTTAAATTGTTTAAAGTCGCATCATTGTATGACGTCGTCAAGTATAATATTTTCCGCGACATTGCACGTTCACTTTTTACCGCCATAGATTTTTTTAAAGAAACATTATTTGGTTTTCGAGGTCCGTAAAATGGGGAACACCATATTCGGTATTTATATTTATATGTTTTAACAATTAATTCATGTTGTGTAATAAATATTGTATAAGATATTTCGATATTGATTGAAAATGTTTCAAATTGTTATTTATGAAACCTCTTATTCTAATGTGTGTATGCTATTATATTATACTTTGAAAAGCATATCTGTTGTACTATAATCTTATTATTCATTTTTTATTGTTAATTTCATTTATAGTAGAGAATCGTCAATGTTACATCTAGTCGCCAATGCTTGTTGTCAGTGTTAGTCGTAAATGCTTGTGATCATTGTGGTCAATGTTAGTCGTCAATCCTTATCGTCATTATACATGAAGAAAATAAAAGCAGAAACAGAGAATCTGATGTATTCTTGATTACTTGCTTATTCCTACGGCGTCCTCTCAACACTCATACTAAAAAGCATGTTGATGCAGATTTTTTAAAAGAGAAGGTTGTTTAAGGTAAACAATATTGTTTTACGCTATCGGTAGCATGTTTAACGACATCGGATTTTTGGCGGAAAATCTAATATTTGCGGGTATGTTTAAGTTTATTTACTGTACCCGGGGTACATGTAAGTAAAGTTAAGAGACTGAGTACCCGGGGTACATGTACCGGTAAGTAGTACCCGAGCATGACCAATCGAGCCTTAGTAAGTGAGTGATGGTGTGTGGGATAACATGCACTGAGGGTGTATATTTTTCATGAACAAGTCAATTGAAGGTGTTAGAGATGCATTGCTCCATAAGATTAAAAAGGGTAATTAACCAAGGGCTTATTAAAATTAAAACGATGACATTACATTGTACCAGCTGTTTATTGTTGTATACTGTAAGCTTGCAATATTTTAAATAATGTAAACAACTTACCTTGTATTAAGTTGGCACATTGTTGTCAGGTGTAGAAACTTTTTATACTTATTTCTGTTAAGCACTGGCTGAACCAAAAGAATTATGTAGTCGTTTCTAAATAATCACATAACAACCTACTAATGCATATATGCTTGCCAGTTACTGAGTTTGTGCATTTCCATTCATTATATTATCGGCCTCGTCAAACTGCGTAGACTCGGATGAGACGCCGTGTGATGTCTGCTATTTTGTTTGTTGAAGATTTCCATATCCACGGGTGTTTTTATGTCGAATGTTATGGTTTTTCAATAGATCGTATACTTATCTACAAAACAGCGAATTAGCGGTCACTTTACATCATCTATGTTATTTTGTTAATACTTTCTTGCGTTCTTTTAGAACCTGTATTGGCAGCCATTGAAACGCCGTCTGCTATTTCGAACGCTGATGATTTCCATATCCACTGGTGTTTTTTATGTCAAATTGTATTGTTTTTTCATTGGATCGTATACTTATCTACAAAATAGCTAACTAGCGTTCACTTTACAACATTTATGATGATCTTATTTTGTAAATAATTTCTGAGTGTTCATTCCTACGTTGCTATGTCGTCAGCCATTTTGACGGTTGGTTTGTTTACTTTCGGTTTCTACTGCAAACGAAATTAATTGATTTGCTGCTCACGTTTATTTATTGATTATGCCCCCCTTCGAAAAAGAGGGGGTATATTGCTTTGCTCATGTCGGTCGGTCGGTCTGTCGGTCGGTCCGTCCACCAGGTGGTTGTCAGATGATAACTCAAGAACGCTTGGGCCTAGGATCATGAAACTTCATAGGTACATTGATCATGACTCGCAGATGACCCCTATTGATTTTGAGGTCACTAGGTCGAAGGTCAAGGTCACGGTGACCAGATATAGTAAAATGGTTTTTGAATGATAACTCAAGAACGCATACGCCTAGGATCATGAAACTTCATGGGTAGATTGATCATGACTTGCAGATGACCCCTATTGATTTTGAGATCACTAGGTCAAAGGTCAAGGTCACAGTGACCCGAAATAGTAAAATGGTTTCCGGATGATAACTCAAGAACGCATACGCCTAGGATCATGAAACTTCATGGGTAGATTGATCATGACTTGCAGATGACCCCTATTGATTTTGAGGTCACAAGGTCAAAGGTCAAGGTCACGGTGACCTGAAATAGTAAAATGATTTTCGGATGATAACTCAAGAACGCTTTTGCCTAGGATCATGACACTTCATAGGTACATTGATCGTGACCCGCAGATGACCCCTATTGATTTTCAGGTCACTAGTTCAAAGTTCAAGGTCACAGTGACAAAAATCGTATTCACACAATGGCTGCCACTACAATGGACAGCCCATATGGGGGGCATGCATGTTTTACAAACAGCCCTTGTTTAATAATAAATTATTAAACCCTAATAATGTAATAGACATTATCGGATAAATAGAATACCATTCTAATACCAGTGTGTACTTACATTTATCTCGGAAAGCCTAGCCGTGTAAACCTTTCTTCAACTCGTAGCACACAAATTCACAATACGTTGAATAACACATAGATTTATGTCATGTTTATTAAAAAACACACTTGTGTACTTCTGATTGATATTCAAACACAATTATTACGTCTTTGTATATCGATTAAACGCCTAACTTTTTATTGAATTAATAACGCGTAACTTAGTTTCTTTGTTTATTAACAAGATGGAAGCTAGCCTAAGCGCTTTTCATGACGTCATGCACGCGTGCACTTTCCCATAAAAATATTTCAACACCAAATACTCAAAAACTAGATTTTTCCCAGGTATAACGCCTACGCCAACAGGTAGATTGCATTCTTGTCCATACACATGTCAAATTTCAGCAAACGTGTTGGGCCAGTTTTCAAGACTCCCAAATCGCAGTGATTTGCCCCAGCTTAACGAAACTTAGCCCCCTTTATCATTCGTTCAATTGAACGTCATCAATGATGACATCCAATACATCACTCATTCCATACTAGACTTGCGACACCTTAAGGGTTTCGCGGGATGGAATGAGTGGAGAGATGAAATCAAATTGAAAATCGATTATTTCTAAAAAAAAATGGTACGAAAAAAAATGCGGGTAGGAAAAAAAAACAAATTTGGGTACGAAAACAAATTTGAGTACGATAAAAAGGGTACAAACAAAATAAGGGAACGAAAAAACTATTTTGGTACGAAAAAAATGGGTACAAATAAAAAATAAGGTACGAAAAAATTTGTGTACGAAAAAAAAATGAGTACGAACAAATGGGTACGAAGAAATTTGGGTACGAACAAATTTGTGTACGAAAAAATTGGGTACAAAAAAATGTGGGTACGAAAAAAAAATTGGTTATGAAAAAAAATTAGGGTACGAAAAACTATTTGGGTACGAAAAAAAAGGTTCAAATAAAAATTTGGGTACAAAAAAATTGGGAACAAAACGAATTTGGGTACGAAAAAAATTTGAGTACGAACAAATGGGTTCAAAGAAATTTGGGTTCAAAGAAATTTGGGTTCGAACAAATTTGTGTAAAAAAAAAATTGGGTACGAAAAAAAATTTGGTTATGAAAACCTATAGGGAACGAAAAAATTAGGGTACAAAAAACTATTTGGGTACGAAAAAAAAGGGTACATATATAAATTTGGGTACAAAAAAAATTGGGTACGAAACAAATTTGTGCACCGACGGACAGACGAAGCGGCGACTATATGCTCCCCCTAAAAAATTTGGGGGGGAGCATAATAAACAAGTTATGGCAATTTAAAGGTGGTACGCAAACTTAATAATAGATTTATCAATTATATGCTTATTCTAAGTGAAAACAAGGGACAAAATTGTCACAAAACCAGGTTTTCATTGTGAAAAAAAAATCTGATAAAGGGAGAAAACTCAAACTGAACTTTTGAAATGACCAAAAAAAATTAACCCCCTTTGAAAGTTTTTTTTTTTTTTAAATCTATTTTTAGTCGTGGCGGCCTTGACATTGGAGATATTGACGTGATTCTTTCGTGGGACACACCGTCCCATGATGGTGAACAAATGTGCCAAATGATTTTAAAATCTCACAATGAATGACATAGTTATGGCCAGGACAAGCTCATTTATGGCCATTTTTGAACTTTGAACTCAAAGTGTGACCTTGACCTTGGAGATATCGACGTAATTATTTCGCGCGACACACCCTCCAATGATGGTGAACAAATGTGCCAAATGATTTTAAAATCTGACGATGAACGACATAGTTATGGCTCTGACAAGCTCATTTATGGCCATTTTTGACCTTTGAACTCAAAGTGTGACCTTGACCTTGGAGATATCGACGTAATTATTTCGCGCGACACACCGTCCAATGATGGTGAACAAATGTGCCAAATGATTTTAAAATCTGACAATGAACGACATAGTTATGGCCCGGACAAGCTTATTCCGCCAGCCCGCCAGCCAGCCCGCCCGCATTCGCCAATCTAATAACCAGTTTTTTCCTTCGGAAAACCTGGTTAAAAAGGCCATAATTGTTACAAAATGCTTGATACAGTTATCTGCTCTTGTTTATACATTGGGGTCATGTTGGTTAATAAGCAAAATACATGGTGTATGAACGCAATATGTCAAGGGACATAAAAAATATTTGAGGTCATATGCAAACTTTATCATAGATTTATCAATAATATGCATATTATTCTAAGTGAAAAAGGGCCTAATTCTGTTAAAATGCTTGATACAGTAAATGAGTTGTCTGCTCTTGTTTATAGATTGGGTTTATGTCGGTAATGAAGTATGCAAAATATAAAAGCAATATGTCAATGGACATAGGAAATATATTTGAGGTGGTACGCAAACATTCCAATGCGCAAGCCGACGCCGGGTTGAGTAGGATAGCTCGACTATATATATTTCATATATAACAGTCAAGCTAAAATGTAAATATACCATAAACAACAGGCTAACCTCAATCACAACTTTAATGCAATGCTTGTAACAATAGAGATACAATGATATGCCAGGGATTGAAACTAACTGTTTACTATTGTGGGCAACCATCTTTAGTATTTTGGTTGCCCAGATAAAGAATAACGAGCCCAGAAATATGAACATGTGAATATTATACATTCTTTTAATAAAATAATAGATAATTAAATACATTTGCTGACAACACATGTTCAATGCATGATGTTTTATTATGAGCCTGAATTGAATCATGTCCTATTCCTAAATAATGAATGTTATTTAACTAGTATTGATCCATGGTGATCAATTGTTTTTCAATTTTTATTGCAGTGAATTGTTTTAAGCTTTAAAAAAAAGAAGTTTACCAACTTTTGAAATTGAGTTGCCCAGACCAAAATCTACTTGCCCCGGGTTCACGGTAAACCACTTATTTCCATCCCTGTATGCTCTTCATTTTCTGTTCTTCCATCGCATTCTCAAAATTAAATTTAAAGCCGATATTTTTTAATAACATTAGTATGAATTACTAACCATTATCACCCAAAAAACAATTTTACAAAGCTGTAATCCCGTCGTAGAGATTTAGTTTACTATTATCAGTGTTCTCTTTAAATACCGGCTGCTAGCGATCTTGCCGGTTACATTAACTCTTGATGCCGGCTACTTTTCCCAAATATATCAAGTAAATGTCACAAATGCTTTGGTTTTACTGCATAGTTGCCGGCCATATAACTGGCTACTCAAATTTTTCTGGAAAACACTGAACTATGCATGACAAACACACAAAAATTAAATACATCTTAGATTCATTGTAAAAAATAAATTGACACTTCCAGCTTGTCGTCACTAAAATCCAAAGATTCAAATAATTTTCCACGAGATACGTCAACAATTGCGTAATCAAATGAATGAAAAATAAAAGTAAAGAAAGCCGGATTTTACATAAATTTCAGGTTGAAACACAACAAGGTAAAGGTAGTCGGTGAGATATAATAATAATACAGTTAGTAAGGCTCGTACCCTGGGTACGGTAAATATACTAAAACATACCCGGGAATTTTAACACTAAATCGGTTGTTGTCGGCTATTTTGTAAAAATTAATTATGTTTACATTTATGTCAATTTTCTGTTAAATGGCATTTATACAATGTATTATCAAAACTCATTTTTACAATCATTAATGTGATTCAATTTAAAATCTTAAATTGTTTAAAGTCGCGTCATTGTATGACGTTGTCAAGTATATTTTCCGCGATGTCGCACGTTCACTTTTTACCATCATAGATTTTTTTAAAGAAACATTTTTTGGTTTGCGAGGTCCGTTAAATGGGGAACACCATATTTGGTATTTATATTATGTTTTAACAAATAATTCATGCTGTGTAATAAATATTGTATAAGATATTTCGATATTTATTGCAAATGTTTCAAATTGTTATTTATGAAACCTTTTATTCTAATGAGTGTATGCTATCATATTATACTTCGAATAGCAGATCTGTTGTACTATAATCGTATTATTCATTCTTTATTGTTAATTTCATTTATTGTAGAGAATCGTCAATGTTACATCTAGTCGCCAATCCTTGTCGTTAGTGTTAGTTTTCAATGCTTGTTATCATTGCCGTCAATGTTAGTCGTCAATCCTTATCGTCATTATACATGAAGGAAATAAAAGCAGAAACAGAGACGTATTCTTGATTACTTGATTATTCCTACGGCGTCCTCTCAACACTCATACTAAAAAGCATGTTGATGCAGATTTTTTTTAAAGAGAAGTTTCTTTAAGGTAATCAATATTGTTTTACTTTAATCGCTAGCATGTTTAACGACATCGGATTTTTGGCAGATATACAACTCGGATACAATCTAATATTTGCGGGTATGTTTAAGTTTCTTTACCGTACCCGGGCTACATGTAAGTAAAGTTAAGAGTACCCGGGGTACATGTACCGGTAAGTAGTACCCGAGCCGAGAATGTCAATTGAAGGTGTTAGAGATGCATTGAACCATAAGATTAAAAAGGGTAATTAACCACGGGCTTATTAAAATTAAAACGATGACATTACATTGTACCAGCTGTTTATTGTTGTATACTGTAAGCTTGAAATATTTTAAATAATGTAAACAACTTACCTTGTATAAAGTTGGCACATTGTTGTCAGGTGTAGAAACTATTATACTTATTTCTGTTAAGTTGCACTGGCTGAACCAAAAGAATTATGTAGTCGTTTCTAAATAATCACGAAACAATCTACTAATGCATATATGCTTGCTAGTTGCTGAGTTTGTGCATTTCCATTCATTATACTATCGGCCTTGGCAAACAGCGTAGACTCAGATTAGACGCCGCATGATGTCTGCTATTTGGTACGCAGAAGATTTGCATATCCACGGGTGTTTTATGTCAAATGTTATGGTTTTTCAATAGATCGTATACTTATCTACAAAACAGCGAATTAGCGTGCACTTGACATCATTTTTAATTATGTTATTTTGTGAATACTTTCTCGCGATCGTTTCGCCTTTGGTCGACGCCGTCTGCTATTTCAAACGATGAAGATTTCCATATCCACTGGCGTTTTTTTATGTCAAATGTTAGTGTTTTCCAATGGATCGTATACTTATCTACAAAACAGATAAGTAGCGTTCACTTTACATCGTTTGAGATGATTTTTTTTGTAAATACTTTCTAAGCGTTCATTCTGACGAAGTCGACCATTTTGACGGGTGTGAAGAAATACCGAATTTCCCGTAATTACCAAAATCCGCAGAAAACCACGAGATCCGACGAAATCCCCATTAATATTGATTGTGTATTGAAAAACTGCGTATTTTAATATAGATCGTTGCGAAATACACCGAAATCACTAATGAAACATTGTTTTATCAAAGTTTGATTTCGGGGATTTCGGTAGGACTTCGGTATATCCACGTACCGCATTTTGTAAATCCGGTTTTGTCAAACTTGCGAAACTTTTTCGTGATTTAATCAAAAAACTAGATTTTTCCCAGGTATAACGCCTACGCCAACAGGTAGATCGCATTCTGGTCCATATACATGTCAAATTTCAGCAAAAGTGTTTGGCCAGTTTTCAAGACTCCCAAATCGCAGTGATTTGCCTCAGCTTAACGAAACTTAGCCCCCTTTATCATTCGTTCGAATGAACGTCATCAATGATGACGTCCAATACATCACTCATTCCATACTAGAGTTGCGACACCTTAAGGGTTTCGCGGGATGGAATGAGTGAAGAGTTCAAATCAAATTGAAAATCGATTATTTCTAATAAAAAAATTGGTACGAAAAAATATGTAGGCAGTGGGAACGAAAGAAAAAAAAAATTGGGTACGAAAACAAATTTGAGTACGAAAAAAAAAGGTACGAACAAAATAAAGGTACGAAAAACTATTTGGGTACGAAAAAAATGGGTACGAATAAAAAATTAGGTACGAACAAATTTGTGTACGAAAAAAAATTGAGTACGAACCAATGGGTACGAACAAATTTGTGTACGAAGAAATAATGGGTACGAACATAATATGGGCAGGAAAAAAAACTAATTTGGTTACGAAAACAAATAAGAGTACGAAAAAATAAAGGAAACAAAAAAATTAGGGTACGAAAAACTTTTGGGTACGAAAAAAATGGGTCCAAATAAAAATTTGGGTACGAAAAAATCTGGACACGAAACAAATTTTGGTACTAAAAAAATGGGTACGAATTTTTTTATTTGGGTACGAAAAAAATGGGTATGAAAAGAAAAATGGGTACGAACAAATTTGGGTACAAAAAAGATTGGTACGAAAAAAAAATGTGTACGAACAAATTTGGGTACGAAAAACATTTGGGTACGAAAAAAATGGGTACAAAAAAAAATTGGGTACAAAAACAATTGGGAACAAAAAACATTTGGGTACGAAAAAAAAAATTGGTACGAAAAAAATTTGGTACGAACAAAATGGGTACGAAAACAAATGGGTACGAAAAAAAAGGGGTACGAAAAAAAATGGGTAAATAAAAATTGGGTACGAAAAACATTTGGTTACGAAAATAATGGGTACGAATTTTTTTTTAGGTACGAACAAATTTGGGTACGAAAAACATTTGGGTACGAAAATCGAAAAATTGGGGTATGAAAAATCTATTTTGAGTTGTCTAGCCCGTGAATTGTCTCCTGGGGGTGAATTGTCTTGGGGTTGCTATTAAAGCTACATGTACTTCCGGCCAAGCCATGTGTTTATAGCGATTGCGCAATAAAAAACACCACTTTTTCGTGATTTAATCAAAAACTAGATTTTTCCCAGTTATAATGAATACGCCAACAGGTAAATCGCGTTATATGTACAGTTAATGAAAAATTTCAAAGGGCCATACATTGTAACTCTGTGAAAAATCATCCGACCAGAACCCGCTGATAATATGCATGTCTCCTTTTGGTTGTGAAGCTTCCCATTAAGTTTAATTGAATTCCAGTCATTAGTTGCTGAGAAATAGCCCGGACAAAAATTGTGAACGGACGGACAGACGAAGGGGCGACTATATGCTCCCCCCTTAAAAAATTTGGGGGGAGCATAATAAAGAAGTTGTGGCAATTTAAAGGTGGTACGCAAACTTTAAAATAGATTTATCAATTATATGCTTATTCTTAGTGAAAAAAAGGCCATAATTGTTACAAAATGCTTGATACAGTTATCTGCTTTTGTTAGCCGGATTTTTTTCTAAAAAATCTCGGCTTATAGATTGATGTTGTCGGGCGGGCGGGCGGGGTGGCGGCGTGCTCGAAAATGTTAAAGTTCTTATTTCATGATATAACTTTGGTATGCTTGGACCTAGAGTCTTCAAACTTGACATGAAGGTTGGCCAGGATTAACAGATGACCACTGGTCATTTCAAGGTCATTCATTTGAAGGTAAAGGTCACTGTGACCTTCAATATAAAAAATGTTAAAGTTGTTATAACTTTGGTATGCTTGGACCTAGAGTCTTGAAACTTGACATGAAGGTTGGCCATAACTAGTTAGTAACCACTGGTCATTTCAAGGTCATTCATTTGAAGGTCAAGGTCACTGTGACCTTGAATGTAAAAATGTTAAAGTTCTTATTTCATGGTATAACTTTGGTATGCTTGGACCTAGAGTCTTCAAACTTGACATGAAGGTTGGCCAGGATTAACAGATGACCACTGGTCATTTCAAGGTCATTCATTTGAAGGTGAAGGTCACTGTGACCTTCAATATAAAAATGTTAAAGTTGTTATAACTTTGGTATGCTTGGACCTAGAGTCTTGAAACTTGACATGAAGGTTGGCCAGAACTAGTAAGTAACCACTGGACATTTCAAGGTCATTCATTTGAAGGTCAAGGTCACTGTGACCTTGAATGTAAAAATGTTAAAATTGTTATAACTTTGGTATGCTTGGACCTAGAGTCTTGAAACTTGACATGAAGGTTGGCCAGAACTAGTAAGTAACCACTGGACATTTCAAGGTCATTCATTTGAAGGTCAAGGTCACTGTGACCTTGAATGTAAAAATGTTAAAGTTCTTATTTCATGTTATAACTTTGGTATGCTTGTACCTAGAGTCTTCAAACTTGAAATAAAGATTGGCCAGTACTAGAAGATGACCACTGGTCATTTCAATGTCATTCATTTGAAGGTCAAGGTCACTGTGACCTTAAATGTTAAAATGTTAAAATTGTTATAACTTTGGTATGCTTGGACATAGAGTCTTCAAACTTGACATGAAGGTTTGCAAGCACACTTAGATGACCACTGGTCATTTCAAGGTCATTCATTCTAAGGTCAAGGTCACTGTGACCTTGAATGTAAAAATGTTAAAGTTCTTATAACTTTGGTAGGTAAAAATGTTAAAGTTCTTATTCCATGTTATAACTTTGGTATGCTTGTACCTAGAGTCTTCAAACTTGACATAAAGGTTGGCCAGTACTAGAAGATCACCACTGCTCATTTCAATGTCATTCATTTGAAGGTCAAGGTCACTGTGACCTTCAATGTTAAAATGTTAAAATTGTTATAACTTTGGTATGCTTGGACCTAGAATCTCAAACTTGACGTAAAGGTTTGCAAGCACACTTAGATGACCACTGGTCATTTCAAGGTCATTCATTTCAATGTCATTCATTTGAAGGTCAAGGTCACTGTGAACTTAAATGTTAAGATGTTAAAATTGTTGTAACTTTGGTATGCTTGGACCTAGAATCTCAAACTTGACGTAAAGGTTTGCAAGCACACTTAGATGACCACTGGTCATTTCAAGGTCATTCATTTGAAGGTCGAGGTCACTGTGACCTTGGATGTAAATATGTTAAAGTTGTTAATACTTTGGTATGCTTAGACCTAGAGTCTTCAAACTTGATATGAAGGTTGGCCAGAACTAGTAGATGACCACTGGTCATTTTAAGGTCAAGGTCACCGTGACCTTGAATGTAAAAATGTTAAAATTCTTATTTCATGGTATAACTTTCTTATGCTTGAGATCAAACTTTCCTAATTGTCAATTTAAGTTCATATTTGTGACCTTAAATGTTATTGTTGTTCATGTATATGCATGCATTCAAAACATAACACAAGGTTTGCTCATGCCTTGAAAAGTACTTACATTTCATTTTGACCTTTGAACAATATTTCAGTAATTTAAGTATTGCATTGACAAAAACACGAAAGGTACTTTCCTGTCATTTAAATCAAAAATCCGGCTTCAATGCGGTCATCTCCGACCGCGGAACTCTTGTTTATACAATGGGGTCATGTTGGTTAAGAAGCAAAATACATGTATGAAAGCAATGTGAAAAAGGGCCTAATTCTGTTAAAATGCTTGATAAAGTTGTCTGCTCTTGTTTATAGATTGGGGTTATGTTGGTAAAGAAGTATGCAAAATATAATAGCAATATGTCAATGGACATCGGAAATATATTTGAGGTGGTACGCAAACATTCCAATGCGCGCACCTATGGCGGGGTGATTAGGATAGCTCCACTATATATATTTCAGAGCTTAAAAGTAAATATACTATAAACAACAAGCTTACCTCAATCACAATTTAAATGCAATGCAGTTAAACAATAAAGTTACAATGATATGCCAGGGATTGAAACTAACTTTTTACTATTGTGGGCAACCATCTTTAGTATTTGGTTGCCCAGATAAAGAATAATGAGCCCAGAAATATATTGAATATTATTATACATTTTTTTAATAAAATAATAGATAATTATATACATTTGCTGACAATACACATGTTCAATGCATGATGTATTATTATGAGCCTGAATTGAATCATCTCCTATTCCTAAATAATGAATGTTATTTAACTAGGATTGATCCATGGTGATCAATTGTTTTTCAATTTTTATTGCACTGAATTGATTTAAACTTAAAAAAAAAGAAGTTAACCAACTTTTAAAAATGAGTTGCCAAGGCCAAAATCTACTTGCCCCGGGCTCATGGAAATCACTTATTTCCATCCCTGTATGCTCTTCATTTTCTGTTTTTCCATCCCATTCTCAAAATTAATTTTAAAGCACAATATTTTTCAATAACATTTGTATGAATTGCTAACCATTATCACCCAAAAAACAATTTTACAAAGCTGTAATCCTGTCGTAGAGATTTAGTTTACTATTATCAGTGTTCTCTTAACTTAAATACCGACAGCCAGCGATTTTGCCGGTTACATTTACTCTTTATGCCGGCTACTTTTCCCAAATATATCAAGTAAATGTCACAAATGCTTTCGTTTTACTGCATATAGTTGCCGGCCATATAACTGGCTACTCAATTTTTTCTGGAAAACACTGAATTATGCATGACAAACACGCAATACTTACATGTAAATACATCTTAGATTCGTTTTTAAAATAAATTGACACTTCCAGCTTGTCGTCATTAAAATCCAAAGATTCAAATAATTTTCCACGAGATACGTCAACAATTGCGTAATCAAATGAATGAAAAATAAAAGTAAAGAAAGCCAGATTTTACATAAATTTCAGGTTGATAAACACAACAAGGTAAAGGTAGTCGGTGAGATATAATAATAATACAGTTACTAAGGCCCAAACCCTGGGTACGGTAAATATACTAAAACATACCCGGGAATTTTAACACTATATCAGTTGTTGTCGGCTATTTTGTAAAAATTAATTATGTTCACATTTATGTCAATTTTCTGTTAAATGACATTTATATTATCAAAGCTCATTGTTAAAATCATTAATGTGATTCAATTTTAAATTGTTTAAAGTCGCGTCATTGTATGACGTCGTCAAGTATAATATTTTCCGCGATGTCGCACATTCACTTTTTACCGCCATAGATTTTTTTAAAGAAACATTATTTGGTTTGCGAGGTCCGTTCAATGGGGGAACACCATATTCGGTATTTATATTATGTTTTAACCATTAATTAATGCTGTGTAATAAATATTGTATAAGATATTTCGATATTTATTGAAAATGTTTCAAATTGTTATTTATGAAACCTCTTATTCTAATGAGTGTATGCTATTATATTATACTTTGAAAAGCATATCTGTTGTACTATAATCTTATTATTCATTTTTTATCGTTAATTTCATTTATTGTAGAGAATCGTCAATGTTACATCTAGTCGCGAATGCTTGTTGTCAGTGTTAGTCGTAAATGCTTGTGATCATTGTGGTCAATGTTAGTCGTCAATCCTTATCGTCATTATACATGAAGGAAATAAAAGCAGAAACAGAGACGTATTCTTGATTACTTGATTATTCCTATGGCGTCCTCTCAACACTCATACTAAAAAGCATGTTGATGCAGATTTTTTAAAAGAGAAGTTTGTTTAAGGTTAACAATATTGTTTTACGTTAATCTGTAGCATGTTTAACGACATCGGATTTTGGGCGGATATACAACTCAGATACAATCTAATATTTGCAGGTATGTTTAAGTTTAATTACCGTACCCGGGGTACAAGTAAGTAAAGTAAAGAGTACCCGGGGGTACATGTACCGGTAAGTAGTACCCGAGCCGACCATGACCAATCGAGCCTTAGTGAGTGATTGTGTATGGGATAACATGCACTGAGGGTGTATATTTTTCATGAACAAGTCAATTGAAGGTGTTAGAGATGCATTGATCCATAAGATTAAAAAGGGTAATTAACCACGGGCTTATTAAAATTAAAATGATGACATTTCATTGTACCAGCTGTTTATTGTTGTATACTGTAAGCTTGCAATATTTTAAATAATGTAAACAACTTACCTTGTATTAAGTTGGCACATTGTTGTCAGGTGTAGAAACTTTTTATACTTATTTCTGTTAAGTTGCACTGGCTGAACCAAAAGAATTATGTAGTCGTTTCTAAATAATCACAAAACAACCTACGTATGCATATATGCTTGCCAGTTACTGAGTTTGTGCATTTCCATTCATTATATTATCGGCCTTGGCAAACAGCGTAGAATCAGATGAGACGCCGTGTGGTGTCTGCTATTTCGTTACGCTGAAGATTTCCATATCCGCGGGTGTTTTTATGTCAAATGTTATGGTTTTTCAATAGATCGTATACTTATCTTCAAAACAGCGAATTAGCGTTCACTTTACATCATTTCTGATGATCTTATTTTGTAAATATTTTCTGAGTGTTAATTCCTACGTTGCTATGTCGTCAGCCATTTTGACGGTTGGTTTGTTTACTTTCGGTTTCCACTACAAACGAAATTAATTGATTTGCTGCTCGCATTTATTTATTGATTAAATAATAAATTATTCAACCCTAATAATGTAATTGTCTCAATATCATTTATATTCAAGATATTATCGGATAAATAGAATACCATTCTAATACCAGTGTGTACTTACATTTATCTCGGAAAGCCTAGCCGTGTAAACCTTTCTTTAACTCGTCGCACACAATACGTTGAATAACACATAGATTTATGTCATGTTCATTAAAAAACCACAATGTGCACAAAAGACATGCATGTGTACTACCGATTGATATTCAAACACAATTATTACGCCTTAATTTATCGATTAAACGCCTAACTGAATTAATAACGCGTAACGCCAGTTTCTTTGTTTCGTAGCAAGATGGAAGCTAGCCTAAGCGCTTTTCATGACGTCATGCGCGCGTGCTCTTTCCCATAAAAATATTTAAACGCAAAATACTCGAAAACTTGATTTTTCCCGGGTATAACGCCTACGCCAACAGGTAGATCGCATTCTTCTCCATATAAATGTCAATTTTCAGCAAAAGTTACCGACCAATTTTCAAGCGCCTCAAATCGCAGTGATTCTCGCCAGCTTAACGAAACTTAGCCCCCTTTATCATTCGTTCGATTGAACGTCATCAATGATGACGTCCAATACATCACTCATTCCATATTAAGAGACGACCCATTAGCCTGGTGAAGCAACAAACAATGAATTTCTTCAGCAGCATATGCAAAAATGCAGTCGGTATGAAGCATAAAGCATATGCAAGTAAATAACATGAGAATGTTACAAGGCAGCATGCATGTACTTGCCTATAAACCCTTTCACCATTTTTCAGATCAGTTATTTCCCTGTAGACTAGAGCGCATTGCGGCCTTTGTCCCTGTTTTTATGTCCCCCACTATAGTAGTGGGGGACATAGTATCTTTGCCCTGTCTGTTGGTCTGTTGGTTGGTTGGTCTGTTGGTTGGTTTGCGCCAACTTTAACATTTTGCAATAACTTGTGCTATATTAAATGCAGCAACTTGATATTTGGCATGCATGTGTATCTCATGGAGCTGCACATTTTGAGTGGTGAAAGGTCAAGGTCATCCTTCAAGGTCTGAGGTCAAATATATATGGGCAAAATCGCTTATTTTATGAATTCTTTTGCACTTTTGAAGATAGCAACTTGATATTTGGCATGCATGTGTAACTTATAAAGCTGCACATTTTGAGTGGTGAAAGGTAAATGTCAAGGTCATCCTTCAAGGTCAGAGGTCAAATATATATGGCCCTAATTGCTTATTTTATGAATACTTTTGCAATATTGAAGATAGCAACTTGATATTTGGCATGCATGTGTATCTCATGGAGCTGCACATTTGGAGTGGTGAAAGGTCAAGTTCAAGGTCATCCTTCTAGGTCAAATATATGGGTCAAAATTGCTCATGTAATGTAACTTCTGCAATATTGAAGCTAGCAATTTTATATTTGACATGCATGTGTATCTCATGGAGCTGCATACATGTATTTTGAGTGGTGAAGGGTCAAGGTCATCCTTAAAGGTCAAACGTCATATAGGGGGACATTGTGTTTCACAAACACATCTTGTTTTAAAGCAAAGCTTTATCTTATTTTCTCTTATTTTATGGGAATCCTTTTATTTTGTATGTCAACTATACAAACTATAGGGGCGAAAATTGTTTTGAGGTGTTTAGATATAAACCCATGATTGTCTTTTATTTGTGCATAAAGATAAGGAAATGTGCTATAATAAAAATATGTATATCATACGACAAATGCAGTGAATTAGAATTTCAATATTTATATCAACAAGTACATATATAATTTAAATTAATATAGTATACAACACAGTGTAAATATAACACTCGAGTACACATATGCCAAACGTATATGTATTAATAATTTGAGTGAACCATTCGAACAATCAGATTAATGCAATTGAAAATATCAAAACAAACGGCACCACTTTAATGCTCTATATTAAGAGGTATTGGAATATGATCTGACGATTGATTAATGTCAATGTTTTAATTCGTAAATATAGAGCAAATGTGACCATATTCACTAAATATTATTTTTATTTTGTTTTGTTTTCAGATTCTGCCAGTGTGACCTCATTGAAATTTCCAGTCTGGATTGTTCAAATCAGTACCGATCCAAGCCAGTGCACAACACTGCCCTCTATAGAATATATTGAATTAGAGGGTGTCAAATGTTCCTATACGTTGCTATGCAGTCTACTCAGCAGTCTGCTGACACTTGATCATCAGGTGAAGTTTGAGCTGAGATACTGTGAAATAACGTCGTGCGTAAAGGGCGCAGTCAGCACATTATATAATACTCAAAAAGTAAAAATAAAAACAGAAAATAAAAAAATAGCCATGTCTATAGTTGATCTCGGATATGATCATGGTCAAGAAAATCATGAAGAGTCGTTGTCTCAGATGCTTGTATTGCTCTCACAGCTGGACAAACTTAGAATTGAAATGCGTTATGACACACCTGATCTGTGGAAGACTCTTCACGGTTTGAATATTAAGAGTCTGAGTCTACGTATCAGAGGAGTGAATCATGCAGAGTTGTTGTCTCAGTCGTTAGCCTCGCTTAAACAGCTAGAAATGCTTAGTATTGAAGTGAACACTGGCAATCGTCCTCTGTGGGAGGTTCTTCATGGTTTAGGTATCAAGAGTCTGAGTCTGATAGGCGACTGGCATGATGTGTTTAGTTCAGGTTTGAAAGTATTTAATGAGACGTCTCTGAAGCAGTCGATGTTAAAACAGCTCAAACAGCTGGAAACACTTGATGTTTGGGTGTATAAAGACGATCCTGGTTTGTGGGAGGCTCTCCAGGGTCTGAGTATCAAGAGTCTGAGTCTGAGTGGCTACATATACGGCTACATATACGGTTTTAAACCTAAGTATGCGACGTCTCTGAAGCAGTCGATATTATCGCTTAAACAGCTGGAAACACTTTATGTTTGTGTGGAAGAAGACACTCCTGATCTGTGGGAGGCTCTCCAGGGTCTGAGTATCAAGAGTCTGAGTCTGGATTGCCTCAATACAAATTGTAAACTAAAGTATGCGACGTCTCTGAAACAGTCGTTAGTATCGCTCAAACAGCTGGATACACTTTATGTTAGTATGTATGATACTTTAAATGTTAGTACGCATGAAGACAATCCTGGTTTGTGGGAGGCTCTCCAGGGTCTGAGTATTAAGAGTCTGAGTTTGACTCTGAGTCAGGATTCGCCTGTCGTTAATTCAAGTTTTAGACTGAAGTATGCGACGTCTCTGAAGCAGTCGATTTTATCGCTTAAAGAGCTGGAAACACTAAGTATTAGTGTGGAATACAACATTCATGGTCTGTGGGAGGCTCTCCATAGTCTAAGTATCAAGAGTCTGAGACTGCAAGGTACTGAAGGAGGTTTTGAAACAAAGTATGCGGAGTCTTTGAAACAGTGGCTGTCATCGCTCACAAAGCTGGACACACTTAGTATTAGTGTGGATAAAACCAATCCTGATCTGTGGGAAGCTCTCCATGGTCTAAGTATCAAGAGTCTGAGTATGAGTTTGGGAAGCAAGTATATAGATTTTAATCTAAATTATGCAGAGTCTATTAAGAAGTCGCTATTATCGCTCACAGAGCTGGACACACTTAGTATTATCGCCAAAAAAGACAGCCCTGGCCTGTGTGAGACTCTGAATTGTCTGAACATCAAGAGACTGAGTCTGAGTGGCGAAAAGAGAGGTTTGAGAGTGGATCATGCAGAGTCGTTGTCTCAGTCGCTATCATCACTTACACAGCTTGAGACGCTTACACTACATTTGAATACATACATTGCGCTGCAGGTACCACGATCATTGAAGTATTTGAATATCTACTCTAAAAAATTGCTTCCCTCGGAATTACGGGACCTTGTGGGCAGACTGGCAGCACGTCCGCATGCAATTGATATTGAGCTAGAAATTGGTTGTGCTTCAAGTATTGATCCCCCAGAACGAATCCTACTCCAGGAATACATTCTAGTTCAACAGGAACTTGTTTCTCGGCCGAATGTTGTAGTTAAAAAATTCCGAACATATGAATCTGAATCTAATTCTACCATGCCGGTACATTACATTGGTGGTGTTGATAACCCTGCTCACTGTGACTTAAGCATTGAAGATTATGCATATGACATATTTGCTGAATTAATGGAAAGATTCAAATATAGTCGAATTTCAATTGGACTTCAGATAAATCCAGACTCATTCTTATAAATAAGTGTTTGTTGTTGTTTGACATTTAATATGTATGAAAGTATGAAACCAGTGTTATTGAATTGTTATAGTGCAGTCTTCGAAATTAGCACACGCCCGATCGCCCGTGACGAGTAAAATTACTGCCGGGCACATACAAAAATTCACGTTTGTGGCCCGCCGGGCATGTAAATTATTGAAGCCAATTGACAGTTTATAAAAAAAATCGTAAGCGGTTCTTGATATTTGCAGATCTATTTTTCAATTTTGCGAACAAACACCTTGCCGTAAGTTGTAAAACAATGAAATTCGATTGGTTTAACAACACGCACCTGCTTGCACACGTAATTGTTTTTGACCGATGCAGTTCGGTCACATTCGGTTCTTATCGACGGTTTCTCTAGACATTAATCGAGAAGATGCTTTTTGAATCGATCATTTCAATCAAGTAATACGCTTCCGTTTTTGTCAATGTAAACAAATGTCATTGTCGACATAGAGGCAGTATCTTAGGTATGATGATGGGACTAAGCCCGATAAAGCACTTCCAAAATAGAATATTGACAATGATTTAGAGAAAAAGGAAGCCAAGAAATGGTACGCGGACACCAGAGAATGCTCTTTTCAAGAGCACTGGTGTAACGATCGACCGTCTTTATTCTAGTGATTGATTAGATGTAATTGTATTCACTACTATTGAAACAAATGTTCTGCTTTACTATGTGTAGCATGTAAGTGTTAAAATGTTGTGATTTGTTATAATTTTGGTTAAAAAAGTTTGGGCATGTAAAAAATATGTTGGGCATGTAAAAATTCTTAAGTAACTGGCCCGACTGGCATGTAACTTTTCAAAGCTAATTTCGAAGACTGATAGTGTTTTTAATTCTTTGCAAAAATCGAAACTTATTTTACATTATGTGTACACAGATGTTGTGTTCGTTCTATTCATGCACTATAGCTATAACATTTTGCAAAGTGTGTTGTTGCATTTCCGACACGTGTTATTTGACAAGTTAACATAGCGGAAACAACAATGTGTCTATTTTATAACAATCTGAACTTATTTGTATTAAGTCAAATGACACGTATATGATTCTGTTCCACAAATCTTTAAAGAGATACATTCGCCGGAGTTTTTCTGTAACAATAATGGCCTCTTGAAATGAACAATATGACGGAAATTTCGCTCCTAAATAGTAAACTATTTGATATGTATTTATAAAAATAAAGATACATAGGCAGCAATTCTTCATGTCTCACTACTTAACGCAATAAAATGGCATCATCACATTGCGTATATATTTTGTGTAAATGTTATGTGATATGTTTTTATTTAATGCTTGTCTCTGTTTTCATACAATAAACAATTTCAAACACGGAGTTACAATTTAAGTAGTGCGCGTTGAAGCATGAGTATTGAACTGTACACTTATCATTCCGTTGACTTTACCTATAAAGAGTTCATGGCATCATCGTTTCGATTGTCTTCCATTCTCTAGACTTCAAAACACTTGGATTATTGAAATACATATAAAGTATTTTTATTTGCGTTTTTTGCACAGTGCGTGTCAAATCCAAAACTTTGAAGAGTCTGGCTGTTTTTGCCTGTTTTGCCATGTCTGTACGTGACATTGTTGGCGTTGATGACACTGCCCACGATGACCTTAGAGTTAAAGCTGATGTTTGTTAAAGATTCTTTGATTGTATGAATGACATAAAAATTAATCGACTTTGTATATGTCCAGACTCGATCTCATAAATGCTTTTACATGTGTATGCTGTTGTTAGGCATTGTATTAGTATAAATCTATTGATTTTAATGTCCTGAAGTGCATGTGGCAATTTGTAAACATCGAAAATGTGTTGACGCTATGTGTCAAAAATATATGTTGTTTTTAGCTCCACTGGCCAGAGGCCAGCGGGGCTTATGTCATGGTCCTGTGTTGGTCGTGCGTGCGTCCGTCTGTCCGTGCGTTAACTTTTTCTGTAAACATCTTCTTCTCCTAAACTACTGGTCCAATTCTGATGAAATTTCTCAGGAATGTTCCTGGGGTGAACCTCTTCCAAATTTGTTCAAATTATGCTCCTGGGGTCAAATTTGACCCTGCCCTGGGGGGGGGGTCAAAAATTGAAAATTTGCTTACATGAGGCCTATTTTGTGAAAACTTTTAAAATCTTCTCGTCCATAACCATTGGGCCTAGGGCTACCAAATTTGGTATGAAGTGACATCTTATAGTCCTCTACCAAGTTTCTCCAAATTATGCCCCTGGGATCAAATTTGACCCTGCCCCGGGGTCAAAAATTGAAAATTTGCTTATATAAGGCCTATTTTGTGAAAACTTATAAAAAATCTTCTTGTCCATAACTATTGGGCCTAGGGCTACCAAATTTGGTATGTAGTGACATCTTATAGTCATCTACCAATTTTCTTCAAATTATGACCCTGGGGTCTAATTTGACCCTGCCCCGGGGGGTCAACAAATTGAATATTTGCTTATATAAGGCCTATTTTGTTAAAACTTTAAAAAACTCTTGTCCATAACCATTGGACCTAGGGCTACCGAATTTGGTATGTAGTGACATCTTATAGTCCTCTAACAAGTTTCTTCATATTATGCCCCTGGAGTCAAATTTGACCCTGCCCTGGGGGAGTCAAAAAATTGAAAAATTGCTTATATAAGGCCTGTTTTGTGCAATTTTTAAAAATCTTCTTGTCTATAACCGTATGGCATAGGGCTACCAAATTTGGTATGTAATGACATCTAATAGTCCTCTACCAAGTTTGTTCAAATTAAGCCCCTGGGATCAAATTTGACCGTTCCCCAAAATTGAACATATGCTTATATTGGGCCCATTTTGTGCAAACTTTAAAAATCTTCTTGTCCATAACTATTGGGCCTATTTCGACCAAATTCGATATGTAGTGACATCTAATAGGTCTCTACTTAGTTTGTTCAAATTATGCCCCTGGGGACAAATTTGACCCTGCCCCGGGGGTCACAAAAATGAACATATGCTTAAATAAGGCCTATTTTGTGCAAACTTTAAAAATCTTCTTGTTCATAATTATAGAGCCTAGGGCTACTAAATTTGGTATGTAATTATATCTAATAGTCCTCTACCAAATTTGTTCATGACTCGCAGATGAAACCCTATTGATTTTCAGGTCACTAGGTTAAAGGTCAAGGTCACGGTGACCCGAAAAAGTAAAATGGTTTCTGGATGATAACTCAAGAATGCTTATGCCTATGATCATGAAACTTCATAGGTACACTGATCATGACTCGCAGATGACCCCTATTGATATTTAGGTCACTAGGTCAAAGATCGAGGTCACGGTGACCGGAAATAGTAAAATGGTTTCTGGATGATAACTCAAGAACGCTTGATCATGAAACTTCATAGGTAAATTGATCATGACTCACAGATGACCCCTATTGATTTTCAGGTCACTAGGTCAAAGGTCAAGGTCACGGTGACCCAACTTGTAAAATGATTTCCGGATGTTAACTCAAGAACGCTTTTGCTTAGGATCATGAAACTTCATAGGTACATTGCTCATGACTCGCAGATGACCCCTGGTGATTTTTAGGTCACTAGGTCAAAGATCGAGGTCACGGTGACCGGAAATAGTAAAATGGTTTCTGGATGATAACTCAAGAATGCTTATGCCTAGGATCATGAAACTTCATAGGTACATTTATCATGACTCGCAGATGACCCATATTGATTTTCAGGTCACTAGGTCAAAGGTCAAGGTCACGGCGACTCAACTTAGAAAAATTGTTTCCGGATGATAACTCAAGAAGGCTTACACCTAGGATCATGAAACTAAATAGGTACATTGATCATGACTCGCAGATGGCCCATATTAACGTTCAGGTAACTAGTTGGAAGGTCAAGGTCGCGGTGACTTTACAAGGTAAAATGGTTTCCGGATGATAACTCAAGAAAGCTAATATGTATAGGATCATGAAACTTCATAGGTACATTGATAATGACTCGCAGATGACCCCTATTGATTTTTAGGTCACTTGGTCAAAGGTCAAGGTCACAGTGCCAAATAACGTATTCACACAATGGCTGCCACTACAACTGACAGCCCATATGGGGGGCATGCATGTTTTACAAACAGCCCTTGTTATATTTTGAGATGATTCTTTACAAAGAAAGATGCTACTATTGTATTTGTTTTTAACATGTGAAAGGCTCTTGAGAAGGAACCAGAGATTATTAACCCTTTACCAAACACTAACAGGATTTTACAGGTTTGTAGCTGACGACTTTATAAATAATTATGATAAAAGGAGAAATTGCTTAAGATGATTTATTTCTCCTTGTATCACAATTATTTCTTCCCTACCTGATCATTTCAGATTCCATTACAATTTAATTGTCGTCTGCAACCTCTTTCAAATTGGGAATGACCAAAATGTGTCGTTTGGTAAAAGGTTAAGGAATTTTGATTCATATGGGTCTTGTGAATCTGTTTCAAATCAAATGCGTAGATTTGATCTTCAGCATCTAAAAATATGTGAACTAGAAAGAACGACAATATCTTTTGGAGAGATAAATGTACCTACGTTATAAGCAAAGGACCTGTGCAACAATTTCCAGGCTTTTTAGTCTGTTTAGTTATACGGTAGTAACTTTTTCCATATATAAAAATGCTCACCTTTCCAAATTTAAGCGCCCAGTGGAACGAGGGATAGAAAGAGAAAGTCACATGCTTGAGTACATTTTAACCCATGCGCATTGCACGTTTTTTCGCATAAAAAACAGTGGAGCGATACAGGGCCATCATGGCCCAGTGTTTTCATTATTATCTGAAACAACCGATTTTTTTAATAAAGCAACAGATTAGGCCGGGGGTCTAGGGGGCCGCCTAGGCCCCCCGTGGGTCCAGGGCAACGCCTGGTAGGGGGTTCAGGGGGGCGAAGCCCCCCGAGAAAAAAATGAATATGCAACTTTGGCTAATAGATATCAGTGCTCTGGCTGAAATTCATGATTGACAAAAAGGAAATAAGACAAGAGAAGAAAACAATATTATTTTTTTTATTAAAATTAAGTTTACCTGATGAGAACTTCACATTTTATTTACATCTCGCAAGAGACTAGTCAGAGTCACTATCACTGTAACTGGCACTGCTGCTAGAATCTGAATCATCCTCTAAATTAAATGTCTTAATAGCTGCTTTGATCTCTTCCCTCAATTCTTCCTGATCTAATAACATGACAGGGTCTGTTTGAACACAAGTGTCACTAGTAGAAGGAGTAGCTGAACCTATTTTCTTTTTCACTGACAAAGGTTCTGCTAATTTTTTTCTATTTTTAATACTGAGCCATTTCGAAACTGCCTGCTTAACAATGTCACCAGAATCCTCGCATCTTGGCCCATTTATAGTCACCTGTAACAAAGCTTCTAACATGTCATTGGATATTCTATTCCTGTGTATAGTTTTAATATTTTTAAAGAACTTGCTCCTCTCTCCGGCCAGGCATTTGTGACAGGAAGTGAAGCTGCAACTTCAGCAATAAATGTTAACTTGGGGAAGAACTGCTTATAAATAGGGACAGATAGCAGTTGTATTAAACACCTCTCTGTGCTTGTCATCTTGGATGTAGAGTTATGTGGAAATTTTGGTTTTAAAATATCCCTAAGATGGTATTTCATTCCATTCCACTCTGTTTTAAGCTGATCAGACAATTCTTCTCCATTTTCTCCTCTGTAGAAATGTCTAGCAAGTATCTGTACTTCTCTATTACCATATTCCTTAAACTGTGCTGTATCATTTGGAATACCCTGGATATCAAAAATACTAAATGAGGTTATGATTTCTGAAGTATCAGTAAACCTTTGGTCAATATTGTTTTTCAAAGCAGCAATGTAATTTTTGAATAAAGACTGAATTTCATTCATGGCTTTTGAGTTCAAAGAGAGTTCAGCACTGATGTTATTAATTGAGTCTATATCACTTTGCAAAGCCGTAATTGGTGTTTCTTCTTGAAGAATACTATCAAGTTTGTCTTTTGCACTATTGACTTCAGGGATAATGGCAGAAAAATTGAAAGAGCTACTCTGGAAAACTCTTGACAGATGTGACAACACAGGAAGTATATGTCTCAGAATGTAAATAACACCAAGAAATTTTATGTTTCTTATTTTCTTAGAAAGTCCCAAAGCAATAGCATCTTCAGTTTTAGCAAGATCTAAAGTTTGTAATAAAGCTTCATAGTCATTGTAGACTGCTGTAACAGAAGAATCAAGACTTAACCACCTGGTCCTACAGGCTTTCTTCAAGCGTGAAGCAACTTTCTTAGATGCACCTTTACTCAAATTTAATCCTTTAAGTTCCATCTGTACCTTAAGATAACATGCCATTCTTTTGGGTGAGTTTTCAAAATAGTTCCACAACTGCCTTAGAACAAGTTCTACTTCTTTCACATACTTTATGCCTTCATTGCTGTCTGTACAAGAAAGGGCGAGTTTATGACATATACAGTGAACATTTATAAGAGTTGGGCACTTCTCTCTAAGTAATGTAGCAACCCCTCCTTTTTTCCCAACCATTACCGATGCGCCATCAGAGGAAAATCCTGTAAATTTACCAAGATCAAGCCCACTTGTGTTTATTGACTCAAGAAGAAGATCAGAGATGGCCTTGGCATTTGCTGAAGAATAATGTTCAAAAATGTTCTGACAAGAAAGAAATGATGTTTGCACACTGCCTAGCTCCTGATCAAAATACTGAATAAATGTAATCAAATGTTCTGTCACGCTAATATCTGATACTTCATCTGTCAGCAAACCATATGCTTGGGCCTTGTGAGCTTTCTCTATTACACTATCCTTGACTGTATCACCAAGTAACAGAAAAAAATCCCTTTGTGAACCAGCAGACTTGTGGTTAAAAAATCTTAAATTCTCATACTCAAAGACATTTTCAATCATATCTAACAATGGCAACAATTTCCTATTTGAAACAAAGTTTTTCATAAGAAAGTAAACAGTGGAAAAAACTTTTTCATATAAAGACGATTCAACATTCTTTTTGTGACACACTTCAGTATGAAAAATTGACAATTTCTGAACCATTTCTGTTTCAATGGCTGATTTGTGCATTTGAGAAGCAGCATGAACTTTAAGAGCATCCTCCAAGAATCTAGTAGCAGGTGTGGTAACAAAAACATCTCTTTTGTTTAATTTATGCTTTAAGTTATGCTTTTTACATAATATACAGTACATTCCCTGCCCCTCAACAAATGACAGCCACCAATAATCAGTTAACTTGCTATGATTAAACTTTTTTGGTGAAAGTCTTTTCTTTTCAGAGTCAGAAATATCGCTGCAGAAAGCTTGTTGACATAAATATCGACTGTGAACTTTGTTGGTACAACTTTCAAATAATGACTGTGTCAAAGTAAGACACTCATCATCAGTAAAAGGCTTGTGCTTTTCTTGACTCCCAGAATCTGATGATTTTTCCGAACTGGTAGGCTTATCCGTATCTGTCATATAACTCCCTGAAACTGTCAGCTGATCTATGTTGCTATCACTCCCTGAAACTGTCGGCTGATCTATGTTGCTCTGCAATGGTGTCACATCAACTGCCATTGCTTCACTAGTGTTTAGGTTCGCAGAACCATCATCTGAGCCTTCAAAAGATCAAAACAGATTAAATTGCCTTGAGCAGTTTTTTCATCATCATATTTTTTCATATCTTTTTTATTTTATTATCCATATCATTTTATTTGAAAATTTAGTGATCAAATTATATTATTAAATTATTTGAACAGATCACCTTCTATCATCATTATATGTTGAGTTTTTGGTACCTAAATATAAATTTACTCATAAAGCAAGAACAAAATCAAACTAATATTTACATTGTAGTAATTAATATGACAGGTCTAAGTACAGACAATTTATATGTTTCCCTTTGTATTAAATTTATTAAATGAAAATTGTCCTCTGCTCCATTACAATGGCAAACGAAGTCATAATTAATGTAAGAAGCTGTCAATCCTTACTTAATTTAAAACTAGATCTATATGACAAAAACACCCGCAACAAACAAACAACAACTTCAAACAAGGGTGATTGTGTCAAACTATAAACAGTTGAATACAATTCTGATAATGCGGAAAACTTACCCTCTTTTGAGCGATAAAACCATAACAACAAACGGCACTAAGAAAAGTCACAACAATCGTGAAAGAAGCCGATCTACAACAGCGAAAAAAAGATAACGAGAACCAAAACAAATATAACAGATAGTTATTGAACAATAACTAACAATATAAACAAACAGAAAAATCAACTGTGTCATTTTCTTTCTAACCAGATTTAGCTTTAAAGCCAAAGTCTAAAAGACTGAGTTTTCTTTTCTTGCCACCAGACTCCATGCTGAATTTGTACATCGGTTTCTGTTATAACGCTTCTGATTCGCTCTTTCGTTTTAGACCGACGAATCGTCAACGATGTTTTAATAAAAACCGCGCGGTGTGCAATATTTCTGTTAAAACACTTCTGATTAGCTCTTTCGTTTTAGACCAACGAATCGTCAACGATGTTTCATAAAAACGGTGCGGTGTGACACCACTAAATTTATTTCACTATCGGATAAAAAACAACCGATTTTTCGAGATTTTCAACCGATGATATGGATCGCCAATCGGTTAATAATGAAAACACTGATGGCCCTCTTGTTTGTTTCATACATAAAATTAAGCTAAAGCATTATGCTCTCATACTGTGTTGTTGAATATACCACTTGTGTTTTTTTTACAAAACAATAGAGTAGACAAATAATATTTCGATTTTAAAATGATCTTAGTCTAATTTGTAGTGACATTCAATGACAAATTTATATTTTTAATATACATCCATCTTTAAAAGATACACATTCGCACGAGCTTTGCTGTTCAATTGATGGAATTTTTTTAATAAACAAAATCATGTCAATTTAGCTCGGAAATTGTAAATAACTTCAGATGCATTAGTTCAAAAACACGAAAAAAGATTAGGCGATGTTTCTTCTTGCTACATAGCAAGTGTCACACTACTAATTGCAATAAGACTTTTAATTACATTGAGTTAACGTTTCGTGTACATGGTATTAATGTGTACATAGCTTAATTCAATGATGTCTTTTGTGTTGAGGAATTTTATAATTTAAGAGTTTGATACAGTCTTACACATGCGCGTTAAAGTATGCGCAATTAACTGTACATTTATTCCGCAATATACTCAAAGCAGTTGACTTCATCTATTACTATTGCATGATTTTACAGTTATGATTTTCGTTTTTTTTCTTTATAATTATCACAACTTGATTAGTTAATATTTAAGATATTAATGTGTGTATATTTGATTTGTGTACAAAGGGCGTGTCCTTTTGATCTTCTGTGATAACTGTACCCTCAAGAAATGGTCAATAAAATTTACGTTTCAATGAAAATAACAAAATGAAAGTATTTATTTGTAAAATGCATATAGATTCAACAGTTTAGATGCATTTTCTCACATATGTATATTTTACATATAATTATTATGCCCCCTTCGAAGAAGAGGGGGTATATTGTTTTGCTCATGTCGGTCGGTCCGTCCGACGGTCGGTCGGTCCACCAGATGGTTTCTGGATGATAACTCAAGAACGCTTAGGCATAGGATCATGAAACTTCAAAGGTAGATTGACCATGTATGGCACATGACCCCTATTGATTTTCAGGTCACTAGGTCAAAGGTCAATGTCACAGTGACTCAAAATAGTAAAATGGTTTCCGGACGATACCTCAAGAACACTAAGGCCTAGGATCATGAAACTTCAAAGGTACATTGATCATGACTTGCAGATGACTCCTATTGATTTTTAGATCACTAGGTCAAAGGTCAAGGTCACGGTGGCCCAAAATAGTAAAATTATTTCCGGATGATAATTTAAGAACGCTTACGCCTAGGATCGTGAAACTTCATAGATACATTGACCATGACTCACAGATGACCCCTATTTATTTTGAAATCACTAGGTCAAAGGTCAAGGTCACGGTGACCCGAAATAGTAAAATGGTTTCCGGCTGATAACTCAAGAACGCTTACGCCTAGGATCATAAAACTTCATTGGTACATTCATCAAGACTCGCAAATAACCCCTCTTGATTTTCAGGTCACTAGGTCAAAGGTCAAGATCACAGTGACCCGAAACATTAAAATGGTTTCCGGATGATCAAGAATGCTTTCGCCTAGGATCACGAAACTTCATAGGTACATTGATCATGACTCGCAGATGACCCCTATTGATTTTCAGGTCATTAGGTCAAAGGTCAAGGTAACAGTGACCCGAAACAGTAAAATGGTTTCCGGATGATAATTCAATAACGCTTATGCCTAGGATCATGTTATTCATAGGTACATTGATCTTGATTCGCAGATGACCCCTATTGATTTTCAGGTCACTAGGTCAAAGATCAAGGTCTCGGTGACTCAACTTAGAAATATGGTTTCCGGTTGATAACTCAACAACGCTTACGACAAGGATCATGAAACTTCATAGGTACATTGATCATGACTCGCAGATGAACCCTTTTGACTTTCACTAGGTCACTAGGTCAAAGGTCAAGGTCACGGTGACTCGGACACAGTAAAATGGTTTCCGGACGATGTCTCAAGAATGGCAGATGACCCCTATTGATTTTCAGGTCAAAGGTTAAGGTCACAATGACAAAAACGTATTCACACCATGGCTGCCACTACAACTGACAGCCCATATTGGGGGCATGCATGTTTTACAAACAGCCCTTGTTTCTAATTAATTACGAGTAATCGGTTGTTTCGGATTGTTTATTAATTGTGTGAGCTTTTTGTTGCTTATATTGTATAATACTAAAGATTATTAAACAACATTCAATAGTTAAACAGTGTTGTCATTGTCCGTGTAGGCAGTAATAATGTTTCTTAGCTTGATTGCGATGATGTTTTTGTAAACTATCTTTCGATAATGCTTCTACTGATGATGATGATGATGATGATTATTATGATGATTATGATGATGATGATGATGATGAAGATGATAATTATTATTATTATAATGATCATGATGATGATTGTGATGATGGAGTGATGATTACAATGATGATGATTACATTGTTTAAAAAATGTAACTTTGATATTGTTAAAAAAAAATTATATCACACTTAGAACTACGCGCATTATAAACAAATAACTTTACCATCGACAATGCAGATTAGAACTGCATGTATTATCTCAGCATGGTTTATGAAATCAACGAAGACAATTGCATATTACTATGATGAATGTATTATTAATTAGACATATGCTGTGAATAATGTTGTTTTTTACAAGGCTTAACATATGAGAATTTTCCGCGGATTCGCGGAATTCCGCGGTTTTTATCATCGCCAGGGCCATTTTTTAGATCGATGCAGATCCGATGAGTTTTTTTCGGGGGGGGGGGGGGGTGGTAGGCCATGTGTCCAGCAATGCCGACAAACAAAATAAACAAAATACGATCGATTCCAGACGCCATAAATTGGTTTCCCACTGTTCTGTTAACCCATATCTAAATATAGACTCGACCATTGCTTCTCAATTAGTCTACCCCCCTGGGCGTATTGCTCTTTCATTTTCGAGAATCATTCTATCCCACTGGGCACTTTTCGCCCGGTAAGTGCTTTCGTCAATCTCCGTTGCAAGTACGAAGGTCTTCTGCGGATTTCTACAGGAAGCCGTGTTTCGTAACGAACTTTAACGAAAACTGCCGAAAAGTAATGTTATTCAAAAAAAGCGGTTGTCATCGTCAGCCATTTGTCTCGTCGTCTGCTAGCGTTCAAAGTTCAAATGTACAATGAAGTGTCTTTAAATAAAAATGGATAAAATAACGGAGAAAGACTGCGCAAAGCTTAAGGATCTTGAATCCAATGTAGCAAACAAATTCTCGTTTTCTTGGTTAGAACGGGATGTTCAAGTTTGCATTGATGGACAAAAACACTCACGGCTTGTGAAAACCGACTTTGTCAAAGTTAACACCCCGGGTGTCATCTTGTACGAATTGTGCCATAAGAGTGTCAAATGGAAGCCGAGGGTTCATTGCAATAAATGACCACATTAAAACGCAAAAACATGTTTTGCGTTTAAAAAATAAGCTGCAGTCGTACAACATAGAATCGTTCATGAAAAAGGTAGGTTATTTGAAAAAAAATCACTAACTGTGACAAAGTAAAAATTATTGAAGCTTTTATCAAGAATATTGCACATAAACGTAAATAATATTACTTATGATGTTAAACAGTCGTTTTATGTATTTTAAATTCCAATAAAATTAGTATTTTTTTTTTATTAATTTAAGTTACAGTTTATGAAGTGAATAAGCCTGTGAGACTGAAACTGGATGTTTTACATTAGATCTACTTAATGCTTTTTATGCTCTACATTTTGTAATTGTATGCAGCACTTACCAATGCTTATCAGTTAAAGAAAAAATATTAACATGAATGATTTTAAATGATCACTTGGTAAATACTAAATGTATTTTTCAGCCTGAAGATGGATCCATCAAGAATGCCATCAGCACTAACAGCGCCAACGCCACAAAACCAGACAACCCATTTCAGACTGTGCAGATGTGTGATCGTGTGTCAAATGCTGAGGTACTAAATTCAAATCTGAATATTTATAACACGATTGTGTTACTGATATACATTACTGTCTGAAATCTTCGTAGCCTTTTTAAGGCCTTATTCTTATTCCAAGAAGTATATGTATAACTGAAAGATAAAAATATGTTAAATTATTGTTCATATAAAATTTAACATTACACTACACAGAAGTTATTAAGTATTAAACGTTTTACATCTAGAAACTTCTTTTACTTAATTATTCTATTCATTGTATATATTTGTTTAATCCAAACAAGTTAGAGCATTCACATGAATTATGCAGAAAATTATTTATGTATAAATATTTAAATAACAAATTTCCCCAATTAAAGTAACAATACTATTTTTTTCTGCCTATCATCAAGGATTTCAGTAAATTTGTTCATATATGAATGTTGAATATTTTGGTATAATTTATATATCGCAATCATGGTGATATTTTCAAAAAGAATTATTTGTAGAATAAAAGATAAATTCTTGTCCTTTAAAAAAAATATAATAACAAAGACCAAAACAATGCCTGTATTAATTTTATGACGCATAGATCACAGTTGACCTGTTCTTGTTTGCAGGCAATGCTGTTGGGCTTCATTGCCGAAAACTCGCTGCCTTTCACCATGGCCCCCAAGATTGTTGACTTAGCCAAAGGCTTAGCAAAAGACACTAAGGCTTTAAACCACCTGCCAATGGAAAGAACCTCAGCGTCATACAAAATGAAATTTGGAATGGGGAAGACATATTTTGATAGAACAGTGTCCAACATGAAACGATTCAAGTTTTCCCTCAACATGGATCAGAGTACGAGCACAAATCTGCACAGAGTCTTGACAGTACTTGTCAGCTACTTCTCCCCAGAAACGTCATCAGTAGTGGTAGAACATTTTACCTCTATTGACTTGATCAAAGTAGATTCAGCGACTATTACGAATCACATTATTGACTTGTTTGCTACTCATGACATACCATGGACAAATTTGACATCTGTGTTGATGGACTCATGCAACATGATGAGAGGTTGTAAATCTGGCGTTGAAGCAAGACTCCGTGACATGGCTCCACATCTTCTAGATATAGATGGTGATACGTGTCACCATATTCACAATGCCTCTAAAAAGCTTTGTGAACCATTTGAGTTTTGGGTTGAACGGTTGTTCACTGACATTCACAATGATGTGAAATGGAGCACAGACGTAAGGGACATGATGAAAGAGGTAGCAACCTTAATAGGGATAAAATTCACCATGCCTGAGCAGTTTGTGTCCCACAGGTGGCTTTCCTGTTATGATGTTGCAGTGAACACCAAGCGCTTGATGGATGTGTACCGTGTTGTGTACTATGCGTTCATGGACAAATCTCAGCAGTCATTGTACAAGTCGGTGGTGAATGACATACTCAAAAAAAGGGAAGTGAGCGAAGATGCTGAAAGGAGAGTGAAGGAAATCCAGATGGAGCTGTCCCGAAAGAATATGACAAAAGATGGACAGGCAAGAAAACAACGTATCATTGAACGTTTGTTGGAAAGAAATACAAAGACTGATCTGGTACTGAACTTCTATGTTTCTGTGCTGCCCATGCTTAAGTCTTACATAGTGTTATTTGAGACAAAGGAACCCTTGATCCACAAGCTCATTGATAAACAAGAAGAGTTGATGACCAAGTTTCTAGCATGCTTCATTGTCCCAGATGCAGTATCAAACAAGTCTGGAAAGCAGCTGATGAATTTGAATCTCACCAGCAGTGAAATAATGCTCAAGGATAGAAAATGTTTGTGGGAGCTTCCAATCAGAAACTGATCCGTAAAATAACAAGTAAGGAGTTAAATGTGAAGACATTCCGTAAGCAAGTGAAATCTGCCTACATCAACTGTGGCAAGTATATGCAGCAAAAGCTACCTCTGGCTAACCCTGTGCTTACTTCTGCTTCAGCTATTGATCCCATTATCAGAACCAGTGTGCACACTTCAGCACTATTGAATAAGCTGCCAACATTAGTGCATGAAGTTCTTCATGGTGAAGAAGAAGAGGAGAAATATGCTACTGAGGTGAAAGATTATCAGGTTGATAGATTCTTACCTTCACACAGTGGACTTCGAATTGATCATTGGTGGGCAGCTGTGAATGCCACCGGCAAGTACCCTACACTTTGCAAAATGGTGTTGAGTTTGCTTAGCTGTTTTCATGGACCCCAAGTTGAAAGCAGTTTCAATGTGATGGGAGACATTTTGAATTCTAGGACTGGGAGAATGAAAATAGAAACATACAGTGCCATCCAGTCGACAAGGTATGGCCTTGCCAACCATGGCGTTGATGCAGTGAAGCAGTTTGAAAGACACGATGCAGCAAAAGATCCGGTGGACAAAGTGCTCTGTCAAAATCTGCGGTCTGCTGCACTGCGGTACAAAAGACAACAAGAAGAAACCAGAGCTGCAGAGATGGAGAAAAGAAAAAACCATCCTTTGAAAGAAAAGCAGCTTGAAAGTAAATCTGCCAACAAAAGACTTCAAGCAGAGTTTGCCGTTACTGATGCTGCTCGCCATGAGGAAAGAATGGCGAAAAAAAGAAGACAAGAAGTCCTCACCGAACTTGCAGCCAAAAGGAAGAAATGAACTAGGCTTGTATTAATGAGGCTGACTGAGTTGTAGCTTTCGAATTCAATTATGCTAGAAAAAAAAAGATAAACATATTGAGCCTCAAGCATTGTAATAAAAAAAACTAATATAACATAAGTAGGTGTAATTTGAAATCAGGCACTTGTTCATTAAATGAATGTGCTGTTATTATTTAATACTGTTAAGTGAGTTTGAATAAACAGTGAAATATCAATTTTCTTAACATCTAGTCACTACAAGAACTTATTTACTACTTCAGATCTAGTCATTGCATTAAATTTTATTATGTTACATGTGATTCTTGTATGGTAATTTTAGATTATTATTTTGTGTATGTATCAATTATGAAGTTTCTGTGCGTTTTTGATGTATAACATGCCATGAGATTCTGTGTGAACCATATTAGTTGAAAAGACTACCTTTTGAATTATGTTTACAATTAAGTGTATGTATTTTTCATGTACAAACCTAACAATTGTTTGTTTTCCATTGTATGCATGTTAAGTATTCTGCAAGAATTACTGTCAACATATGTTGGTCTTATACTTGAGGATAGCTTCCTATTTGCAAATCAATTTGCTATCCTTCAGGAGCTTCCGGCCCCTTGGACCCCTGATCAGGGCTTTGCCCTAGACCAACCAGGGGCCCTGCGGCCCCCTGGCCCCCAGCTTAAATATTTCAGTATTTTCAATTTTTGTACTTTCAACCATGCATCTAGTCACTACAAGAATTTATTTAGTACTTCACATCTAGTCTGAAGTCATTGCATTTATTAAGTCTGTGATTCTTGTATGCTAATTTTAGATTATAATTGTTCTAAAGTGAATGTATCAATGAAGAAGTTTCTGTTAGTTTTTGATTATGTATAACATGCCATGAGATTCTGTTTGAATTATATTAGTTGAAAAGACTACCTTTTGAATTATGTTTACAATTAAGTGTGCTTGTAAAAATGTACAATGGTTAGCATTCAATGATATACTTCCTTTTATTAAGTTACTAGTCACTATAAGCCTTTCAAAATTAATAGATAAAATGACTGAATAAAGTTATTGTACATGTACAAACATAACCATTGTTTGTTTTCCATTGTAGGCATGTTAAGTATTCTGCAAGAATTACTGTCAACATATGTTGGTCTTATACTTGAGGATAGCTTCCTATTTGCAAATCAATTTGCTATCCTTCAGGAGCTTCCGGCCCCTTGGACCCCTGACCAGGGCTTTGCCCTAGACCAACCAGGGGCCCTGCGGCCCCCTGGCCCCCAGCTAAAATATTTCAGTATTTTCAATTTTTGTACTTTCACCCATGCATCTAGTCACTACAAGAATTTATTTAGTACTTCACATCTAGTCTGAAGTCATGGCATTTATTAAGTCTGTGATTCTTGTATGCTAATTTTAGATTATAATTGTTCTAAAGTGAATGTATCAATGAAGAAGTTTCTGTTAGTTTTTGATTATGTATAACATGCCATGAGATTCTGTTTGAACCATATTAGTTGAAAAGACTACCTTTTGAATTATGTTTACAATTAAGTGTGCTTGTAAAAATGTACAATGGTTAGCATTCAATGATATACTTCCTACATATTAAGTTACTAGTCACTATAAGCCTTTAAAAAATTAATAGATAAAATGACTGAATAAAGTTATTGTACATGTACAAACATAACCATTGTTTGTTTTTCATTGTATGCATGTTAAGTAAGCTGCAAGAATTACTGTCAACATATGTTGGTCTTAAACTTGAGGATAGCTTTCTATTTGCAAATCAATTTGCTATCTTTCAGGAGCTTCCGGGGGCCTTCGGCCCCCTGGCCCCCAGCTAAAAAAGTTCAGCTGATTTCATCATTTTGCATTCTCATGCCTCATATTATGACGGGTAGGACTTACAGGAAATGATATACGTAAACACACATGCATACAGCTCATTAAATTGAGTATTTTAACAAACTATACAAGTGTCCCCAACAGGTCAAACACAGTTTACATGTTATACACTATTTATTATTATTCCATGTTTAAATAAATATGTGAACATTTAATCAATACTAAATAATGCATCGCTATGTTATGTTATGAAAAAACCTACACCAATGTTTTGGAATTTTGGTGATTTAACATACAATGCTGAACATAAATTAATCAATCCATAAAAAAAATACGTTTTGATAGTTTATCAATTTGATTTTTTAGATTGTATTAAGGATATAGCAATTTTGTTTTATGTTTTATGTAATTAGATGTTTTCGCCCAAAACTTGTTCAAGATAGTATACTAAGCCGATTTGATTTTCCGAGACACTGCAACAACTTTTAAAATGCAATAAGGACTAAGCAAAACGAAAAACATGTATACTGATCAGGCGAGATATACACACGAAAGGTCGATCGTGCAGACTTCATAGACTCTCCATGCATAACACTATACGCACATGCATTTAGTCAATATTTTTTCCAGATATATATATATACATACATATGTGTGAACAACCAGATACGGACATACAGGCATACATATTCCTATTGGAGACTTCGGCGTGGGCGCCTAGCTACGATGCAGAACTAAGCAGACATACTGTGAAATCCCCAAAAGAAGTGTGTGTGTATTTCCGTGTTTATGAGGTCCCTCCGCGCCCGAGGCTGCATTATGTGCGGACCCGGAGTGTGTCCCATCACTCCTTCATAATCTGATTTTAGACTCACGAAATTAGGGACGAATTTTGACTGATAGCTGCAATTTCGACTATTTATTATTTACGGAAAGATTTTTTTTAATTGTGAGGCGGTCTTGTGTTGTGCGGGGAGAAACAGGAGTACCCGGAGGGAACCCCACCTGTCCGGTATGATGACCACCAACCAAACTCACATGCGCCGGGAACGAGAATCGAACCCGGATCGCCTAGGTGAGAAGCGAGCGTGCTAACCACTGCGCTAGCCGAACAGCCTCCCCAAAAGAAGATGGTTCATTCACATTTATATACCGGCCCACACTAACACCGCAACACATCTCCAAAGTTGGAACAGTTTTACATACACAGAAGGGACAGTAACATGAGCATTTATTTACAAACATGAAATCATAGTTGTATTTTAGGCTCAATCCGATCAGGATTCATAAATACCCCAAAACCATGTTAGAGAAACTGCGGAAATAGGTTGGATCTAGAAGATACAGTGAAATTTTGAGTATTTTTGTGTTTCAAGTAAACATAAAGTGACATCAACCTCTCAAAATGTAACGTACCTTAAAATGTATATCAAATTTGGGAAATAAATTGTAATCATTTACCCAAACACATATTTCTTATATTAAAAACAGATAAGTGTAAGCGCTGGTAAATTGTGTTACATAAATATTAACACAACACCATTTCGAATGAGTGTTTAATGTCAGTGTACAGTCAATGTACAATCAGTAAGTTTACACAACGTGTTTACGTTGAAGCAAAATAAAGGTTCCTTGTTTTTTTTATTCAGGAAGTGTTGGACGCATTTACGATTTTCTTTTGGATAATTTCGACGCTTGCGTCTGCTGCATGTTTATTTCCGATATAACTGCAGGGGTACAAATAATAACTACCGCGTTTGTGACAGTTTTCAATCTGTCTTTACGCCAAAAGAAGACATATCTTCTTCGTCCGTCGTTTTTTTCTACAATTTATCCACATTGGAACAGAAGGGGAGTTTTACTTCATTCAAAAGCGCGCACATAAATAGCATCTGTAAATGAATATATTTCAAACTGAATGCATTGCTAACCATTTGAATATACTATTACGGAATTTAGCCTTCTATTAGTATGTGCTCACATTGTTAGAAGCTTTCGTTCATATCCAGGTTATAATTTTAAGATGTTAGTGTTCTTCTCTATCCTTTCGATGTCCTGGCTTATTGTTTCATGCACACTACAACTTTCTGAAAAATATATATATATATATTATTTTCCAATATCAGGGGAAACGAAATTGAGAAACCCTTCGATATTATCTGAGTTTATCTTAACATTGCTTGGATGACTCACGCGCCGGACAAAGACGTTCTTTTCGTAATGTTCATGGTGTCGTATGCTTTTTGTCGTGGATGTTTCGGCTTTGTCATTTGCTTTGTTTTAAATGTTTGAAGAAGAAGAAGTGTTTTTTATTAGTACGACAACAACGAACATGAACAAGCTTAAAAGTATGGTGGACAGGGCATACACAAAAGAGTCATTATACTGCGCGCGTTCCCTGTTTTTAACAAAGTAATCATTCAGCTTATCATATCAATGCAGGCGGGATTATTGCACAATTTACCATGTAATTATTGGTACGTTTATTTGTATTTCCTGTACTCTAGTTTGACTATTGTATCGGTTAACCTCATCTAGGTTAAAAATACACAAGTTTACAAAAAGTACAACGTACCCGCAAGTGAAAAATGTTTGTAATAGTATTCTGAAGTAAGTTTGTTTGAAGACATTTAAATGTATGGTTTAAAAAAACAACACGAAATGAGCCAATACATAAACAACAAGGTTAAACACATCCTTAATACATTCGTATTCGGACAGTCCAAATATTTATGGAGTACTGTCAAATTCGTTCTCCCTTTTCATATTATACATTTTTACTTTTTGCGTGAATTCCATCCTCTCTATTAAGTGGGTTTACCCATGAAAGCTGCTGCAATACATGTGCTTGTTATGTCCAATACTAATTAAGAATAAGTCCGATGCAAAATGCTCATTGGTCATTCAATATATCTTGTTTTTGTTCATTGTAATTTTTCTGACCACGCTTGCATCAACCAATACCGTCAAGTGAACGTAAGTACATTCCAGCGGGTTATTCCAACCTGATGTTGTACAACCGTTTTTATTTATTATGCCCCCCTTCGAAGAAGAGGGGGTATATTGCTTTGCTCATGTCGGTCGGTCGGTCGGTCCGAGCACCAGGTAGTTGTCAGACGATAACTCAAGAACGCTTGGGCCTAGGATCATGAAACTTCATAGGTACATTGATCATGACTTGCAGATGACCTCTATTGATTTTGAGGTCAAAGGTCAAGGTCACGGTGACCCGAAATAGTAAAATGGTTTCCGGATGATAACTCAAGAACGCATACGCCTAGAATCATGAAACTTCATGTGTAGATTGATCATGACTCGCAGATGACCCCTATTGATTTTGAGGTCACTAGGTCAAAGGTCAAGGTCACGGTGACCCGAAATAGTAAAATGATTTTCAAATGATAATTCAAGAACACATATGCCTAAGATCATAAAACTTTATAGGTAGATTGATCATGACTCGCAGATGACCCCTATTGATTTTCAGGTCACTACGTCAATGGTCAAGGTCACGGTGACCCGAAATAGTAAAATGATTTTCGGATGATAACTCAAGAACGCATATGCCTAGGATCATGAAACTTGATTGGTACATTGATCATGACTCGCAGATGACCCCTATTGATTTTGAGGTCACTAGGTCAAAGGTCAAGGTCACGGTGACCCGAAATAGTAAAATGGTTTCCGGATGATAACTCAAGAACGCATACGCCTAGGATCATGAAACTTCATGGGTAGATTGATCATGACACGCAGATGACCCCTATTGATTTTGAGGTCACAAGGTCAAAGGTCAAGGTCACGGTGACCCGATATAGTCAAATAATTTTCAAATGATAATTCAATAACGCATATGCCTAGGATAATGAAATTTTATAGGTAGATTGATCATGACTCGCAGATGACCCCTATTGATTTTCAGGTCACTAGGTCAAAGGTAAAGGTCACGGTGACCCGAAATAGTAAAATGATTTTCGGATGATAACTCAAGAACGCATATGCCTAGGATCATGAAACTTCATAGGTAGATTAAACATGACTCGCAGATGACCCCTATTGATTTTCAGGTCACAAGGTCAAGGTCACGTTGACCCGAAATAGTAAAATGATTTTCGGATGATAACTCAAGAACGCTTTTGCCTAGGATCATGAAACTTCATAGGTAGATTGATCATGACTCGCAGATGACCCTTATTGAATTTGAGGTCACAAGGTCAAACGACAAGGTCACGGTGACCCGAAATAGTTAAATGATTTTCGGATGATAACTCAAGAACGCTTTTGCCTAGGATCATGACACTTCATAGGTACATTGATCGTGACATGCAGATGACCCCTATTGATTTTCAGGTCACTAGGTCAAAGGTCAAGGTCACAGTGACAAAAGTCGTATTCACACAATGGCTGCCAGGGGGTTTTTTAGAAAAAGGGGAAGACGCTGGACGCTGGGTAAAAGGGGAAAATCGAGCGCGAAAGAGACATATTTGGGGAAATAAAAACTGTTCATTTCAATGTCTATAACTCACCTACAGACCTCAGGGTTTTTTTTTAGAAAAAGAGGCATGTCTCTGACCTTTTTGTTCTTAAACACATGAACAAGTATGATATTAAAGTCAAAGGCCTAAATAAAGTTGCAGGGGTAGATCTAATAATGGGAAATGTTTACAACTTGGGCCGGGGAACGATGTCAATATTGTGATTTCAATTTCATGATGAATGGTTTGACGATCTAGATCTGCTACAGTATTGGAAGGGAAAGGTGCGGCAGCTGCCGATTGTCTACTTTCACTTTCACAATAATCCGACAGTATTAATCGATGTTGATTACATGTACCTCCGAATCCTGCTGGGTTTCAACGGTTTTTGATGATTCATTCTTAAAAAATGCGTCAACGCAATTAATATTTTCCGAGTCCGAACGTTTTATTTTGTTCGTGTATGAACGCCAATTGTGAGACTTTTTTCTGTTTTAACGTTTATATCTTGGCTTTCACATAACCCGGATGTAAATTCGACTGTTTTCTGGTAATTAATTGACGAAACACCCTTCTCGCGCAAGACCGGAATCCAGTAAAATAGTCACATGATTAATACGATTAGTTGCCCGGTTTCCATGACGTAATTTAAGAGCTATATATAGAATCACTGGGATTCCCAGATTTGAGTGTTCGTCGGGAGAGAGAGAGAGAGCGAGATCGTTGTACATGGTACAAATTGGTTAATTGTCGACTTCCCAAAAAAAAAAACATTTCTTTGAGGGTAAAATATTATATTTTGGTGAAAAATTATATTTTTGGAGGGGAAATGGTATTTTTTAGGGGACAAATTCTGGTAGGGGAAGACGCCGAATATCGGCGTCACTTTCTTAGTAAAAAAAACACCTTGCTGCCAGTACAACGGACAGCCCATATTGGGGGCATGCATGTTTTACAAACAGCCCTTGTTAAACATGTATCATTATTTATGAAACGTGTGTGAATGAGTGTGTTAATTGGTATATTCAGTTCATTCATATATCATAGCAATAAATCTTTTGTTATGTTTGTAAAGATATTACCATTGTTTTGTAAGTTCTTTTCCGTCATGGCTATATTTGTCAACGTCAATATAATGGATTTAACCATATGCAAAAATACTAGTAATTTTGCTGATGAATTTAGGTTTAATTTTTTACGGCTATAAACATAATGGGCAAATATACAAACGTTACTCTATAGTATTTTCTGTTGAGCATGCATTAAGGTTGCCATTATAAGAATGGCAAGACTCACATATTAAAGTTCTCTCATAGGAACTATAAAATTTCACGCATAAAGCCATCCTTATAACAACAACAATCAAATATTAACGAAAAATCGTTTAGTTATGCATTCCATGAATATGCTTAGTTTACGTAAAAAGTCGTTGATCGTAGTGCATTCAATCCTCGTATAACTTGATTATATAGCGTTCAGTCCTGTTTGAAAATGTGTCTAGCTGCACAAATAAATACACATTAACTTTAATTTCAACAAATGCATATATGCATACAATCCATTACATGTTTTCATATGTTTCCCAAAGATGTATTGACATACCAGATATGGTTCTGAATTGTCATCTTATAAATTTCTTCCATATTGTTCCTTTCCTCTATACAAACGTACTTTAAAAGATCTGAAACCAAAGACTTGTGATGAGCAATAGGACGGCCATATTGAAATAATATACTTAAAAGATAAATCATTGACTACTTATTCAAACACAAAAATAAACCGTGATAATTAAGAGAGAATCATTACTTATTTTAAAAATACTTGCAATACTCAAATACTATACAATTTATAACTGACCTTCGACTTATAATATAAAACATATTATTACACCTCAGTCACAATTCTAATGTTAAAATCTCATATAGTTAACCAGACAAAATTGTATGAAACTATGCCGTTATGATCGTAATATATTCCGATCCGACTACACTTAAAAACATACCCGTCGTGTGGGCCTAAAACAAGTATCACGTGTTTACCAAAAATTCCGTTCAAGTTTATGATCAAACGGCGCATTAAAATTCATAATATCAAATGCATTTGTATTTAATTTTATTTATGCCAATTAGCATGTATATGGTGGTAACATGGTAGACATCCGTCTTTTTGCGTTTTAAAACTTAAAAATAATCAAGTTTGTCAAAATGGTTGTATACGTATTGAAATCCTACGTTCGGTTTTGAAATTTAAAAAAAAATGTATAACTTGCTAACTAGGCGATATAATGAACTTTATCTATGCAAATTATGATACATCTGGTGGTTACAAGGTATAAATCCGTCTTTTTGCGCTTCACAACTTAAAAATAATCGCGTTTGTCGAAATGGACGTATACGTATATAAATTCTACTTTCGGTTTTAAAATTTTAAAAAATAATTAATTACTTGCAAACTATGCACACTTTCACATTGCATATTTATGTATTGACTAACATGTATTTCATTTTATGGTGTGTGGCTTTAAGGAAATCATATTTAATCGCTAACCGTGTCTTTATTCTAGCACAGCTGTATATGGTAAATATTAGGCTACGAATGTTAAGGTTCATGGGGGGGGGGATAAAATTCATTAAAACTTCGCTTTGGTTTTTCTTCATTGAATGTGGTACAATATGGTCAAACTATATATCATATTAAAGCTAAAGACGGATAGAATATTATTAACACATTTTTGACATTCAATATTTGTGTGATTTATTCATATTTTGGTTTAAAACCAATACTTTTTTACACTAATTTACAAAATCTCAATCTAAAGTTAGGAAGGATATGCACTACCTCAAGTTGAATAAATACAAGGTTAGTTAGCAATATTTCACAGAAAATTATTGTCATAAAACAACAAATGAGTTTTTATTCAACTGCCTTTTTTGGATAAATATCCTAAACATAGTTCTAAAAATAACTAAACCGTAACTACTTTTTAAAAATCCAGGTATGGTGGATAATAAGTGTCACAATTCTATTTCAAAGGCTTAACAATTTTGTTATTTACCTCTCAACCAAATTGCAAATTTTAAACCATCTCAAATTGAAATAGATTGCAGACGACATATAAAATTGTAAAGGAATATAAAGAAATTGGCAAAACGATTGATTTTATATTTCGATTCCTTCTACCCATTTGAAAGCTTGGCCATCGCTGTGATCCGCAGGAAAACGTGCAAAACAAATCGGTCGAAACCACGTGCAGTGGTGAGAAAACCGGGTATGTGTATACACATACCTGAGATAACACATACTTATTTTGACAGTTGGGTGGCAACTAGTAAAACAACTATTAACATTAATCAGCAAGAGATCGCACTAAATAACAGAAATGACCACGTAGAGATATCATCACTTACCCTATTTGAAATATTTTCCAGCTGAAAATTGTCCCCCACACGTCTTTTTTAGTTAATTTGTATTGTTTTTCTGGAGCCGAAGTGCATCTCACAGAATATTCATCCAACTTCCGTTGTTTTCACTTTCGTTATTAAAAACTCCGTTTAAAAGAATTATTTCTACTTTTAGATTGTTAAGCGATGTATTATTATATATTATCAATAGAATAGTATACCGTGATGAATTGAATTGTAACGTATCGATCTTTCTGTCAGTTTGTAAGCGTACTATTTTATGCGCAATCATAAAGTACATGTGATTCGACAACGATTGTAAACATTGGTGAAATGCTTCTTACATAGTTATTCTTTTGGGTGTGTATGAGGTCTGATCGTGCAGTTTGCAAACATCAACGAAAAGATTACAATCCAATGCATTTGTCATCGTCAACCGTTTGGAATGTCAATTAGGCGATGAGTGAGTTTTTAGCATGTTTCTTTCTATTTTATTCATTTAAAAATGGCTGCCCCCATGGTGATGAAATGACATGTGTTTGAGTTTTGATATTTCTAGATATGCAAACTTTTAGTTATATAATTTTCCGCCGAAATACGTGGAATAAACATGATTCAGATTTTTGAAAATAATGTATATTTTAGTGTTAAAATCTCTTTGTTATCCCCACGCTTTTTGAAAAAAAGGTGGGGATATTGTGGTTATCTCCGCCGTCCGTCCGTCCGTCCGTCCGTCCGTCCGTCCGTCTGTCTGTCCGTCCGTCCTGGCCACTATCTCCTCCTACACTAAAAGCACTAGAACCTTGAAACTTACACACATGGTAGCTATGAGCATATGTGCGACCCTGCACTATTTGGAATTTTGATCTGACCCCTGGGTCAAAAGTTATAGCGGTTGGGGTGGGGCCGCGTCAGAAATTATCACTCATTTTTTTAGGTTATTTTACATTTACTTCTTTATTTCTACACCGATTCACTTCAAATTGATACTGGACCTCTCTTATGACAATACGGTCAATCTCAACCATGCATGGCCCCATTCCCAACCCTGGGGCGCCCCGCCCACATAGGCCACACCCACCAAAAATTTCCATTTACTATAATTTTTTCATTTCTACACGGATTCACTTCAAATTGATACTGAACTTTTGTTATGACATTAGGGTCAATCTCAACTATGCATGGCCCCAATCCCAACCCTGGGGCGCCCGCCCACATAGGCCACACCCACCAAAAAAATTCCATTTACTATAATTTTTTCATTTCTACACGGATTCACTTCAAATTGATACTGAACTTCTCTTATGACATTAGGGTCAATCTCAACTATGCATGGCCCCATAACCAACCCTGGGGCCCCGCCCACATAGACCACACCCACCCAAAATTGCCTTTACTATATTTTCTTCATTTCTACACCGATTCACTTCAAATTGATATTGAACTTCTCTTATGACAATACAGTCAATCTCAACTATGCATGGCCCCATTACCAACCCTGGGGCGCCCCGCCCACATAGACCACACCCACCCAATATTGCCTTTTACTATAATTTCTTCATTTCTACACCGATTCACTTCAAATTGATACTGAACCTCTCTTATGACAATACGGTCAATCTCAACTATGCATGGCCCCAATACCAACCCTGGGGCCCCGCCCACATAGACCACACCCACCCAAAATTGCCTTTTACTATAACTTCTTCATTTCTACACCAATTCACTTCTAATTGATGATGAACTTCTCTTATGACAATACGGTCAATCTCAGCTATGCATGGCCCCATTACCAACCCTGGGGCATACCTAGGTCAAACATTCGGCGTGGGGATACGCGTCGGCCTCTGCCGCGCCATTTCTAGTATTTTGATTGATTTTGTGGATGTTATGATACGTTTATGTACAAAATTGGTAGCAGTTTGAAGGGAAAACATCCATTAAAGCATAAATGTATACATTATCAATGTGGCACTCTTCCTTTAGTCAAATTTGAGTTCAATGCTAGGGGTCCCACATTTTTCAAAATGAAGCCTCTACATGAACCTTAATGGAATGTGCTACATAAACATTTGGAGCAATGCTCGAGCTCACCACTTGGTATCACATAATGGAAACAATCTACATAGGAATTGAAACAAGTGCGATATCGTTTGAGCAAAGAAGCGGATATACATACTTGATTTATAAAAACTTATAATACGATATCAAAATTTCAAAACTAAATAACGAAGCAAACAGTTCCAAATCAAACAAATATTGAATCTTAGAATACGGGCATGTATCGTTAGTACTCTTTAAAGGGATATTTTCACGCTTTGGTAAATTGACTAAATTGAAAAAGTTGTTTCAGATTCGTAAGTTTTCGTTTTAGTTATGATATTTGTGAGAAAACAGTAATACTGAACATTAACCATGCTCTAATATAGCCATTATATGCATCTTTTGACGATTTTAAAACCTAAAAATTATAAAGCGTTGCAACGCGAAACGATTGAATAATTTGGAGAGTTCTGTTTTTGTCGTTAAATTTTGTGAAACTACGAAGATTGCTTATATAAGGTATTAAATACGTCAACAATGTGTAGTCGGCGGAATAGCTCAGTAGGCTAAAGCGTTTTTATTTCAGGACTCTGGCAGGACTCCGGGGGTCACTGGTTCGAAACCTGCTCCGGGCAATGTTCTTTTCCTTTTTTAAATTTTTTTCTTGTTTTTTTACTGGAGCTTTTATGATCCAATGTTTACATTTATCAATATGAAGCATTTAATGAATAAGTTAAAAAAAATGCCAAAATCTGTGAAAAGGCCCCTTTAATATTGAAAGTCCTACGCTAGTATTCAAATCATACGCTAGTATTCAATCCATTAATGTTTTAAAATTTCATGCCGTAAGCTATTTCGATGGCAGAGCAATTGAATGTAAGCCTTTTCAATAAATGATCGCACGATTATAATTATACAATGAAGATGACACAATGACGTTGACTCGATAACACGAGTTTTCAATTACAATGAGACGATAATTGAGAATTAGTCTATTGTTCGGCATTGGTATCATTAGAAATAATATTCCGGGCAATATGCATGGTACTTAGGCCAAAATAGGTGGCCTCTTGAGTGTAAGCAAGCGTGCATTAAGTCGAAAAAGTGACCTTGTTTTAATGCTATGTGATTCAGTTTCGAACTCGACCGATATTTAATGGAGATAACAGATCTGACAAAGTTTCATGAATATAAGTCAACACATTTGGCCCTTAGAGTGTTCACAAACTTTTGTATTGATTTGAAGTAAGGACTTATTTATTTTTTGCCACCAAATAATCTAGTTCAGAACACAGCCGAGCTATCATTGGTAAAACACTTTACTGTGTTCAACGGCATTTTCTATCATTTGTTCAATTGACATAATATTTAACTTTACATGATTATATCTCGTAAACAATATGTAATTAGAACGCTTGTTTTCATTCCACTGTAAATGTATAGTGAATTTATTGTAACAACCTTAATTTTAGTTAATCGTAAAAAATTATATAATGTGAACGACCAGAAAGAAGGGTGAATTAAAACGGGTATGACCGAATAGCTGAAAGGTCCCCTTTCCGCGGAAAGGGCTTTCGGTGTTCGGAAAGGGCCTACAATTAGTTATTTTCAATGTTTAAAAAACATGTTTTGATATTTTCATAAACAGTACATTATATTTTTTCTTTATATTTCATTCAAATCCATTAAGAAATGATTTAACTTTACAATATTTGTGAATGCCATATGATACGAGTAACGAAAAATGTCGAGCACCACGGAAAGGGCTCGTAGCGGCAAGAGGTCAACTTCTACTACTACTACTACTACTACTACTACTACTATTACTACTACTACTACTACTACTACTACTACTTCTACAACTACTACTAAAACTACTACTACTACTACTACTACTACTACTACTACTACTACTACTACTACTACTACTACTACTGCTACTACTACTACTACTACTACATACTACTACTATTACTATTACTACTACTACTACTACTACTACTACTTCTACTACTACTACTACTACTACTACTACTACTACTACTACTACTATTACTACTACTACTACTACTGCTGCTGCTGCTACTACTACAACTACTACTATTACTACTACTGTTATAGCTAATGTTACCTCTACTACTTCTTCTTCTGCTACTACTACTGCTACTGCTACTTCGACTACTGCTGCTACTGCTGCTGCTACTGCTGCTGCTGCTGCTTCCACTGCTTCTACTGCTATCACTGCTATCACTACTACACTACTATCACTACTACCACTACTTCCACTACTACCACTACTACTACTGCTAAAAAAACTACTACTACAAGTGTTCTTATTTTAGAATTGATCAAAGATATTAAGGAGTTTTTCAACGACCACTTAAGTAACGTGCCTATATCTCCATTGAATGACAATGTCGATAAAAAATTATTAGACCTGTATATGCCGCCAAAGATTGTCGCACTGTGCAAGGACAAGGGGCCTTTACGCAAAAGGACAAATGGGTAACGAAATACAAAGATGTGTTTTAAACAGAAAAGAAAGTGAACCGACGAATATTGCATCAAGGTGAGGCCGGGTCAGGTAAAACAACATTCTTGGCAACGTTGGCCCTTGAATGGTGTAAATCCACGTCTTGTCATATGGTGTCTTCGAAAAACACCGATTTAGAAACAAATGAGTTACTCATAGTAATATACGATCGAACCAAGTTTAGCACATTCTCAATTTGTAAAGAAAAATCGGATATGCCATGTTCATCGCCTGCATTTAATGACGACTCGGATACGTCTACTGCATCTTCTGTTACTACTGAACACTCGAATATGTCTTGGGCATCATTTGAAACTACGGAAGAATCTGATATTTATTGGCAATTTGATTCTTCATCAGAAGATAGTGACTCGTCAGCCTACAGCGAGGCTATTGGTCATACCAATAACAGTTCAAATATATTTGCTGATGTGGAGGCTCTTCAAGACTTTATGTTCGTGTTCTATATTACATTGAGAAATTATGTAAAACAAGTTGACGTATATACCATGATTAAAGAAAAAATGATAGACTCAATATACTCCCAGGACGACCGTGAGAAGCCGTACAGACTAGTGAATGAGATAATGAAACGTGAACGTTGCTTGGTACTACTTGATGGTCTAGATGAGTGGACCAGACCCGGAGATCATCACAACCTACCGATATTGGTATCAGTTTACAACCAAACTGTGATGTTAATAACAACACGGCCTTGGAATTTGGCTGAATGTAAAGTTAAGCATTCGGACATAGACGCAGTGTTGCAACTGGAAGGAATAAATGAGCCGTTGGAGCTTAGCAGAATTATTTTAGCCGCTTAGTAGCTAAGGCAGAGCCTGAAATAAAACACTCCGCATTTAGGCGTTACATATAGAATCAAAAGCTCGGCAAGTTGATATCATCACCCGTTATGCTTCCTGTGATTGAATGTTCTTATGCAGAAGGAATAGAGTTCAAAGGCTCTCAATGTGAAATATACATTCTCTTACTGGAAAGTCTGTTTAGGAAAGCAAACAGTTATACGTGTACATTTCAACAGCCCCCCCTTTCCGTTCTTCACACGGACTGAATACATAGAGCCAAATTTAGAACCCCTGAATCGTCATGCTGAAATGGCCTTTCATTTGTTGTTTGTAAATGACAAGGCAAATTCAATAATATTTAGTATTACAGAATTAAATAAATTCAAGATTGATGAAATCAAGGGCTTTGCATTTAAATCAGGGATTTTATCGGCGCAACGAACTGGATCTGCACTGCGATAATAGTCATCATGCATGCTTATCCACTTGAGCATGCAGGAATTCTTCGCTGCGTATCATATCGCCCGCAATACGAATCTCATTGATTATTATCTACCTTAACCGTCACCCGGAAGCATATCTCGACATATCACAGGTGTTTATATTCCTGTGTGGACTGGATGTATCGTGTGCGGAAAGGCTATCAAGCATGACAGATGAACGCGATGCTTCTAATACTACTACTGGTGCATCCCGTTATTCAAGTCACGCAATGTTTAATAGAACCATACTGGAAGGATAAAGAGAAGCTAATGCAAACGGACATTCCGACATTTCCCTTACACACAGTCACTTCTACTTCGATAAGAACAACATCATTGACCTTCATAAGATTTGAAAAAATAACGCAGCTAATGCCATTGCGTTGAACGTTGACATGAAAGTCTTTGAAAACCGACGAATTTCACCTGCCAATGACGTGTGCGTATCTCATATTGCATTTGACCTTCATTCGTGCATAAAAATGACACATTTACAGCTAACTGGACATTGCATATTGGTTAAGGTAAATATAAAATTAGGTACTTTTGTCAAATGTTGTTTCGTTATGCATAAGGCAAAATATAATGCTATATTTTTGTATAGATTGCATTCCAATAAAATGTTTCCTGATTTTACGGAATAAGCGTATTAGACTCTTTTTAAGCAGTCCATTGACATTTGATATATCAAACAAAGAGCATGACTTTTACTTCTTTTATACAGTACTAAGCTAACACAATATTCATTTTTAAACATATGTGGACGTGCCGTCATTAGAGAAACCGATTAGCCCCAGCCAGTGATGTGGTTTGCTTTTCGTGTTTAACATGCTGATACGTTTTGATTGGGAACAATTATCGTTTTGAACCATGAAAATCGCAAAAAATCATATCTCAAGCAACATAACACGATTATTCGAATAGTCGTCAGTAAAATACATAGTACACTATAAATCCTCTTAATCGTATTATAATGATTTTATGTTTCTGAATTATGTTCTCTCCAATTGTGTGGTAATTTGTAGGAAACAAAACACTTTATATATAAAATTAATGTTGCAAAATTAATTGACCGGCTTAGAAGAACGTTTCCATAGTATTTACGGCACTAGTGTAGTGCATGTTATCCATACTATTTGCAGACATAAACTTTCTTTCAGTTTAGATTTAGACCTACATATTCAGTTCTAGTTTGTGATGAACGGACATTTTTCTTATCATGAAAAAACAAGAACAATATGACCAAACCGTAAAACACCTCAGGTACTGTGTTGTTTGTGTTTATCTTTTCTGAGCACACGCATTTTTATCCCAATGCTGTCGGCCAATATAAAAACTAGGCCATCTGATGTAAAAAAAACTAGTCCACTGTTTAAAATTCAAAAAAACAAGTGTGTTTACATCATAAAAGTCACATGTATGTGCAATCTTCATAAATCTTTGTCAAAACATAAGTTTTAATTACATCCCAGTTCAGTTTGAAAAGTATTTTGTTTGTTTAACAATATGACCGCAAAGAGGCCGTGCAGTTTACGTTATATGATAAAATTAAAACCATGTTTATACTATATCAAAAGTTAAGTCAAATGTTAATGCCCATTGGTCGGATATGTGTTGTTATGATACTGGGTGCACGACCACGTGATTTAGTGGGGTTCACAAACAATTAAACGTTTTCGGTAGTAAATACACCTAAACGTGCAGCTTTTGTTTATTATGACATTTCAAATAACAATTTTTCTTAAGAATTTTATCAAGTGCATAACATGCAGTTTTTATGCTGCGTATGGCTGTGTGAATACGTAATAATTAATTTATTTAATAAGTCTGTGTCATTGGCCAATTTTTTAAGTGTACCGCATTTATGTACACGGTTATGCTGCACGCAACATGAAATGTGTGCACCGATTTCAGACCCATTCTAGGATGTTTTATTCAATCGGTACTAACTGCATGGACAACTTTCTTTTATGCACTAAATAATTTCGCAAATGTATTCCAAAAATATTTGCAAATTGAAAATCTGAACGGTGGGTTAACATTAAGTCCAGCCCGTGTTTAAACCACTGCTAACCCCGTTGATCCTGCACTCTTGATATCTTCGCCGTATTGCAAAATGGTATTTGTCTGAGGAAAAACAAGGCCGCCAGGGGCGGGGCAGTTTTCTTTATATGGCGATGGAAAAACCTTGTCAACATTTTAAGTCTTATCTTCATAAGCTTACTCAGAACCTTGAATGTATGATATCTCGGCCAAGTTTGATTATGGTTCTGGCCCGCCTTGAATGTATGATATCTCGGACAAGTTTGATTATGGTTCTGGCCCTGTATGATATCTCGGCCAAGTTTGATTATGGTTCTGGCCCTGTATGATATCTCGGCCAAGTTTGATTATGGTTCTGGCCCTGTATGATATCTCGGCCAAGTATAATTATGGTTCTGGCCCTGTATGATATCTCGGCCAAGTTTGGTTATGGTTCTGGCCCGCCTTGAATGTATGATATCTCGGACAAGTTTGATTATGGTTCTGGCCCTGTATGATATCTCGGCCAAGTTTGATTATGGTTCTGGCCCTGTATGATATCTCGGCCAAGTTTGATTATGGTTCTGGCCCTGTATGATATCTCGGCCAAGTATAATTATGGTTCTGGCCCTGTACGATATCTCGGCCAAGTTTGATTATGGTTCTGGCCCGCCTTGAATGTATGATATCTCGGCCAAGTTTGATTATGGTTCTGGCCCTGTATGATATCACGGCCAAGTTTGATTATGGTTCTGGCCCGTTGAAAAAAACATGGGCGCCAGGAGGCGGGACACTCTTCCTTACATGGCTATATTAAAGCCTTGACAATGCTCTATAAGTCTCATGTTTAGTCCAATCGGCATAAACGCAATCAGAAGATTGATTTTAATGATAACTCTGCTAAGTTTGAAAATTGTTTCGGTTCGTTGATAATCGTGGCCGCCAGGGAATGGGGCAGATGTCATTTAACGGATATAATGAATGTGTGTTAACACTAGAGGAAACATGTTCAGTGCATTCATGACACATGGTAAACAAATGTGATGTTATGATATCTTTGCCGAGTTCTAAAATTCCGATCCGTTGAAAAACATGGCAGCCAGGAGGTGGGTAGTTTTCCTGATACGACGTTAACCCTTTTAACGATCTAGAAGTTACATGTTTAGTTAAATCTTCATGCAAGTTGGTAATACTATGTGTTTAAATTATTTCTCAGCTGGGATAACAAACATGTTTAGTAACATGGGCTCCATGGGGATGTAAAAAAATTTTATATAGCGATTGCGAAACCTTTTTGAACACACGAGTCGTGTATGTAGTCAAATCATCACGTTCATGAAATCATCTCTGATAATTAGATGTTATGATAGCTGGTGCGTTGAAATGCAGTGGCGGGGCGGTTTCCATTATATGCATATAGTGAAACATTGTTTACGCTCAAGACATCATATTTTTAGTCCAATCTTCATAAAACGAGGTAAAATTATTGCTCGAATAAGTTTTTTTCAATGTTGACGGTTCGTTACAAAACTTGACAGCAACGAAATTTTGCAGTTCTCATAATATGTCTCAAGTGAATCCTCTTTAACACTCTAGAAATCGCATTTTAGTCAAATCTTTATAGAGCCTCATCAGACCATTTCGTGTTATGATTTATCGGCCTTGTTTAGAACGTGTTTTGGTGAGCTGAACAACATATACATTGAGGGGATGGATGTCAGTTTCCCTTAAATGACATATGTGAAACCATGGTATCGCTCGTGAGGTCATATCGTGTGTTCAATCTTCATGAAACTCAAGCCAAACAATGGTGCACAAGTTAACCTGCCCTGGTTTGTAAACGCTTACATCTGTAATAAAAGGCTTTATTCTAAACCACTCGGCTATCCGGGTTACTACAGGTCAAAATGCTTTTTTTACTTCATACAAGGCATCCACGTATTATCGCAAAATATAACGATAACAACATAACTTTCTAAAGTTTGTAACGCTTTATAATGTAATCATTTTCTAACGATTAAGTTTCGCAGACGAACATGTATTTTCAGTATGAGTCACCGTCGGTTGAATTATTTCGCTCACAGATTTATATAGATTATTTGTTGTTTTATCCTGTGACAATCTGAAAATTCTCATTTTGTCAAACTGTGCATGTGGATCTATCGTGATGTCTTAAACATGTCTTCTATACTTAATAACACAGTTCAAATTGTACCAACTTCCTTGTTTTTATCTATCAATATACACAAGTGAAACTCCAGCTGCTCGAGCAGTATTGCATTTTCATTATAAACAATTAGTTCGTCCTTTATTTAAGGCAAGTGACCAACTGTCAAAACAGTACGAAACAGCACAATACGAAACAACATACACACATAGAAAAATAAAGCTTGGGTCACCGCCTTGGAACGGTCAATGCAAAGCATTGGGGTTTTTAACCGGTTTTAGAATGCTCAACCTCACATTCCCCCCAGCAATATTCTTTATACAGATATGTGTAAATAAAATGTATGTATAAGTAGCATTGCAACTCAAATTAAACAATTTAATTACCATTTAATTACTCAATGGTAGGAAGGAGACCAGAGCAACAGAGTTACAACTTGTATAGGAACGATTAAATGAAATTACGAACAAGTGTCAACTATATCACTTCTTTTTAAAACATAATATTTTGGTATGTTTTGTTATTTGCAATAGACGAGATAATTGTTATTGTTTACATTCGGAATTTTCCGCGCATGCGCACTGACTGGTTGGCAAAAACACTGGTTACAGTCAATAAAAACATGTATAAGGGGCTTTTGTTTAGTCAATTTAACGAAAAAAAATCCGAAACAAACATTACAACTCTTAAACAATAGTGCAAATATATCATATTTAGTACCAATAAATGTATATTCATATATATAATTTCCTCTTTATAAAAATACAAATTAGTTATTTGCATCAGAGTAAACGTGGTCGGAAGACTAAATACTAACAATACCACACAACAAAACAATAAATAAGCCGTATTCTTTTTTATAGTAAGACTTTAAAAATTGATATTTCAAAACTTATAATACATATTACTTTGATTATAACTATAAACGGTGTGGGTATTGTTATTGCTCATCAGCGATCAAAAGTGTATTATAAGAGGCGCATTTAATCAATTATAAAACAAAGCCATAAAAAACGGAATACATTACAATCGTTAAATATTGAACAATATTTTAAATTTAAAGTTATAAAGCACTGTATTATTATGATTAAACTGGCTAACATATAAATACACATGTTCCTGTTAATTCGTTTCGCACAAATATCTTCTTTTTTAATATGTTAAATTATTTATTAAAGCAAAAATTACGTATTTCGGCTTTAATATTTGGCTTGCTCAATATGACTGCTCAATATACCAATAGATGACATGGAGGTATCATAAAGTCTGCCACATGTGGTCTATGCAAGGACCCAATAAAAGTATAGGTCCCTATGTTTATGACACCGGCATGTTTTCTGTGTAATTGTCTGGGCAGTCTCTGATCATAACGAGATAATATGCTTGTGACGAACAACGGTGCAATTAAACACCAGGTTAGAAATGCTGAAACAAAAGTGTCAAAATTGGTTTGCACAATTAAATAAAACAATTAGATTTATGAATTTATTTGTTGGGTAACAAGGCAAGTTTGTTCAGATATATTAAGGTTAAAATCAGTTACTATATGTTGCGAACAAATAGCGATCTATTTGTTGTTTGTTTTCATCCTTATTTGTGTTATTTCATTAAATTTAATTTATTCTAAAAGAATTTCCATTTCTAAAATTGTGTATCTAAGTGGACGTGAAAATGCGTTTAGTAGAGATTTGTGTGGTAACCACATATCGAGCTCGTCGATAGTGTACGCTCCACTCCAGAGCTCGTTTTTAGTAAAAATAAATAATTTCAACAATATAATCGTTCCAAAAATGAATTTCCACGCATGCTTATGTTTTATTCAGACATAAATAGTAAAATTATATTTGATACAGTTCATGATTATCAATAAAAACGATTATTATGTCAACCTTCTCTATATGCGCTTATATGAATTCCAACTCTGTTTGCCAACCAGTGGGAGCAGTCTAAACTTTGCAGGTGCGTATGACGTCATGCGTTAACTCGTTTATATGATCTTTTTTATTTAATATCTACAGTCAAACCTGAATTCAGCGGTCAGTCAAGGGAAATGATCAAAGTGACCGTTGTCCACAGGTGACCGTTGAATTCGGATCACAATTTTAAGAATGTTGGTCAGTTGGTAGTATTACTACGTCGTTACCCCACCCAGTCGTTTGCATACAGTGTAAAACAAATGCTCATTGCATTAACAAAGCATAATAACAGCATTTACTGACGCGTGTACATTGAATAATAGAGAATAATATCTTTTAGATTGATTTTATTTCATAATGTTAAATTAAACAATGACTTTATCAACACTGGTATAATTGTTTTCTCATGCATCTCATTCATTCAGTAAATAAAGCTTGTCACGTTCCGTTGACGTCACGTCCGTAAAAGTCTAAAAAGCGGATTCGGTGTCATAAACCGATAGTACGGTGTAATTGTACTGTTCTAAATCAAAGAAATAGCGGTCATTTAATTTAGCGATAATTACTTTCAACAAGTTATAAACTCTGAAACATTTTCTTTAGAAGATACACCCACAATTATCCCCGGAAAAGAAACCTTCTCAACACCTCATAATTTGTTTACTCGCAGCGGGCCGCTTTTATAATATCATAGACAATTACCGCTTTCAGACGCTTTAAATGTTGCAAATCAGTCCATGTTTTGCCATTAAAGTTGATCACTAATCCTTTATCGCCTTCTTATAAAAACACTCGCCAGCTTAATATTGTTTTTAACACTTAATCAGCGATACAGATCAATTGACTTTGTCACGCGCTAATGCGTTATGCATGCAGACGATAATTGCTATTAATACACATTGTTATTGTTAATGTCACCGGTTTAAAGTGATATTATGGGCATCTAACAGTTTATAGCTGGCTATCGCAACCGTTGTTTATTTTTGGTATTTTCACTTCATATACAATGTACACTTATATTTGTTAAATCAACATACTAAAACACTATCCCGGAGAGAGAAAAAAAATGCATTTGAATATCAACCGTCTTTTCGTTAAACAACTGATCATGCATGTACGATGTGAACCTAAATTTAGTTTTAGTGCAGATTCGTTCATACGACACAAAGACACAGTTTTGTTTTACGGATCATTTCGGCTTAGAGGAGTGGGTTAGACATGTAAAGTAACCAATATAAAATATATTTTTAATAAACAACTGGTAGCAAAATGAGTTGCAGACAATTGTTCTTTTAATGCAATCAAAATGAAAATTCAATAATAATGGTGAAACAATTTTACATAGCGGTCATGGATGCACAAATTGTTTGTTTACTCGCAGCGGGCCGCTTTTATAATATCAAGGACAATTACCGCTATCAGACGCTTTTACCGCAAAATAGACGGACACATGATGTGCTGTGTTTTTAATTTTCGCGACTCGAGACGACTCGAGACGACTGACGCGTGACCGTTGATTTCAGGTCAAACATGAATTTCGGAATGGAATGTAGTGGCCGTTGGCCGTTATGGACAGGTGGCCGTTGAATTCAAGTGTAATAAAGAGTGTTTTTCGTCGGGGGGATTCCAGACTGACCGTTGTCTGCAGGTGACCGGTAAATTCAGGTGGCCGTTAGGTCAGTTTCGACTGTATACTAAACAAACTAGTATCTTCTCTAAATATTATTTCGAAAAAACCCAGCTCGGATGCCATGAAGGATGTTTAAAGAAAAATAGTTATATTCTGGAAACTTTCGAGAAGTAACAAGTCAAAAGAAACTTGCACTATAACAAGACATTATTTTCGTTCTAGTATCTTGTGAGCTGAAAAACATTTAGAGGCGGGCAGTTACCCTAAAATGACTGTAGTGAAAACGTGGTAACGATCGAGAGGTATTGTTTTTTGTTTAATCTTCATGAAACTCTGCCAGAACATGTCTTCCAATGATATCTCAGCTAATTTGAAATATTTGGTACTTAATCTGCAATATGGAAAGCTTTAGACATTTTTACGGTATCAGAGTATTGGTACTAAATATGCAATATGGAAATCTAAAGACATTTTACCGTATCAAAGTATTGGTACTAAATCTGCAATATGGAAAGCTTAAAAAAACAATGCTCAATTCATTTTATTGTTAGGAGTTTAATGTATAAATATAAAATTTATATACATTAAGAATATATAAACATATACAATTAAGCAACTAAAAAATAACTGTATGCACTGGTACTTAACAGTTTATCGTTTTACAAAACAATGACCTCCCTCCCCACAAAACATCATCAACTAAACTAGCACTGATTTATCGTTATGATCCATGTGCATGACCGTTTGATCATGATGAGCAACGCCAGTGTTTGGCAGGTCATTATTAGATACGTCAATGATAGCCTGGTCAGAAAGATCAGTGATGTCAATGTCCTCTAGCGTGTCATAGTCTGCTTCAATCTGTTTTGCTCTCACAGATGAATTCCTCACCATAGTGTACGCTTTCAACCAACGACGTCTCGGCCTTCCTAATGCAGTCCAAGAGCTGGAATAAGTGACGTCTGTTGAAACGTCATCAACGGTTCCGTATGTGTTTAGGCGAGCCTGGTTCCGGTCGTGTGGCATACCATCAATCAGAATGTCACAAAATACCAACAAGACCGGGTGTCGATGGCACTCTTCGAAGTGGAGGAAACTAACGTAGTTCATATAACCTAACGAACAAAAATAAAACGACTTTGTGAATTATAACAAACAGTATTTAGAGAAAATTGTATTCTCGTGTCAGATTCTCGCCTTTGGTAATAAACACCCTACCGGTAATTATTCGTTAACAACGTAACAACTATTAAGCTACATCACAAACATTGGTACGCAACATCAAAACTATCCGTAAGCTACGTCACCACTATTCGTGAATTACAGCACAACTGTTCATAAGCAACAGTACAACTAAATGCAAACTACAGTATAACTAAACGAAGGCTACAACACATCTTAACGAAGACTATATAACAACTAATCGAAGACTACAGTATAGCTAAACGTAGGCTACAACGCAACTAAACGTAGGCTACAACATAACTAAACGATGGCTACAGTAAAAACTAGAGCCTTGTCACAGACGTGACGAATACCCCCACATGCCGCATTGACATAGAATATTTTGCATGTTGTCTTCACAAAAAACAGCGGACACCATGCTCAATGTTTAAAACGCACTAATTGACCCCGTGACCTTGTTTTTGACCCGGCATGGCCCATGTTCAAACTTGACCTACACATCATATAGATACAACTTCTGACCAAGCATGGTGAACATCGGATAAAAACTACTTGAATTAAAGAGCGGGCACCATGCTGAATGTGTATAACGTACTAAGTGACCCCCTTGACCTAGTTTTTGATCTGGCATGACCCATGTTCGAACTTGGCCTTAAGGTCATCTTGATAAAACTTCTGACCAACTTTGGTGATGATCGGATGAAAACTACTTGAATTAGAGAGCGGACACCATGCTGAATGTTAAAAAACGTACTAAGTGACCCCGTGACCTAGTTTTTGGCCCAGCATGGTCCATGTTCAAACTTGGCGTAGAGATCATTTAGATACAACTTCTGACCAAGTTTGGTGAAGATATTGGATAAAAACTACTTGAATTAGAGATCGGACACAATGCTGAATGTTTAAAACGCACTAAGTGACTCAATTACCTAGATTTTCACCCGGCATGAACCATATTCAAACTCGACCTAGACATCACCTAGATACAACTTCTGACCAAGTTTGGTGAAGAATGGATAAAAACTACTTGCATTAAATAGCGGACATCATGCTCGATGTTTAAAACGCACTAAGTGTCTCCGTGACCTAGTTTTTGACCTGCCATGACCCATGTTTGAACTTGGCTTAGACATCATCTAGATACAACTTCTGACCAAGTTTGGTAAAGCTCGGATAAAAACAACTTGAATTAGAGAGCTGACACCATGCTCAATGTTTAAAACGCACTAAGTAACCCCGTGACCTAGTTTTTCACCCGGCATGAACCATATTCGAACTTGACCTAGACATTATCTAGAAACAACATCTGACCAAGTTTGGTGAAGATCGGATGAAAACAACAGCTCAATCCTATATACCCCCTTAACTTCGTTTGTGGGGGTATGAAAACGAAGGCTACAGCTCAACTAAACGAAGGCTAAAGTACAACTAAACGTAGCATAAAGTACAACTAAATGAAGGCTACAATACAACTAAAAGAAGGCTACAGTACATCTAAACGTAGCGTAAAGGACAACAAAACAAGGACTACAAAACAACTAAACAAAGGCTACAGAACAACTAAACGAAGGCTCCAGTAAAAATAAGCGAAGGCTACAGCACAACTGAAGGTAGGCAACATAACATCTAAACGTAGGCTACAGCACAATTAAACGTAGGCTACAGCACACTTAAACGTAGGCTACAGTACAAGTAAACGAAGACAGCAGTACAACTAAACGAATGCAACAGTACAACTATACGATGGTTCCACTATAAATAAACGACAACTTTTAAATACAAAAAACAACTTAACGAATACCTTAGTACAACTCAGGCTTCAGCACAACTAAACGAAGACTACAATATAACGAAACGAATGCTACAGTACAAACAAACGAAGGTTACAGTACAACTGAAGGAAGACTAAAGTACAAATGAACGAAGGCTACAGCAAAAAAACTAAACAAAGTCTCCAGCACAATTACACATAAGCTACATAACAACTAAACGAAGGCTACAGCAAAACTAAACAAAGGCTACAGTACAACTAAACGAAGGCTACAGCACTACTAAGCGTTAGGTACAGCACAGTTATTCGTAAGCTAAACCACAACTTTTCTATTCGTTGGCTAAAACACAATCATTCTTATGATAAAAATTTGGACATTTTCATTCGGAAGTGATATACAATGCTAAGAATAAAACATAATATTCACCTGAACAATTGTAATTTTTAGGATAAATCTACATGATTTACATGGTAGACGGATGAGCTTTACATTATTCATAGATTTCACCTAATGACCAGGTAGGTTTAAAGAGCAACATGTCATCGTATAGATCATTTCTACAAATGCATTTAAATATCATTTGAAATACCCCAAACAAGTTTCTTACCTTTGCCCCAGGTAATTGTTATTGTATTAACAAAATAAGAACATTAATATAATTATTATCAACACTTGTATATTTTACATTTCGTTAAAGCTATGCGTAAGCTACATAACAACAATACGTAATATACAGTACAACTATTCGTAAGTTACAGCACAAATATTCCCAATCTACACCGACCTTTATCCCATGTTTCGAAGCCATTTACGAGACCACACTTGTCCAGCCTGGAGAGGTACATGATGCCCAGGATCATGCCCTTAATAATGGTGAGAAGACAGCCGAACAGGCCGAGCACGATGTAGAAGAAGAACGTGAAATAAGTGACATTGTGGAATATCTTCCTGAAAATATAACCGAATACAGACGTATAGTTCGAGGACGATGTAGAAGAAGAACGTGTCATTAGTGACATTGTGGAATATTTCCCTGCAAATATAACCCAGGGATAACAAATAAGTGTTCGCAAATTCGCACGGGTGAATAGATTGGAGTTGGGGCTAGTCAATGTCAAAGACAGGGTAACATTTTTAAGCTGGTAAAAAATTCACGCAATTTATCATAAATACCTCTGTATTTTAAAGTAGCTAAAGCTAACACAATTAAAAATCTACGATTTGGGCCAATCAAAGCAAGTATATACCTATGTCATTTTCCTGGAATACGCTATAGGTTTTGATACTGGGCAACCAACGGTAAGAACTAACTTTCTATAACTGTAACCGGTGAATATTATAACAGAATAAGACCATCAATATTCCAATACCGATATACAAATAAACCTACCTGTTGTCCAAAGCCAAAATAACGGACGTGTCTTGTTTTCCTTGCGAATCGACCGATATCCGGGTCTGAAGAAGTCCACGACAGAATAACTTTTGTAGCAACGTAAAGGCGTAGAAAATAAGAACTCCTGATCTACAAGAACAACAGATATTATTATCTAACGTAAAGGCGTAGTAAAAATAAGAACGCCTGATCTACAAGAACAACATATATTATTATCAAACTATGAGTAGCTCAACCTTTTTCAGAACAGCTTTTATATGCAATTTGCTGAATATATTAATACCAAACTTTGGTCTTTATTAATAAAAATGAAATACAACATAAATACTCAATTAAAAGACAAAAATGATGGCAATTTGATGTGTTATGTAGATCAGTTGTCCTTCCGAACAATTTTAAAATACAAGTCTCATTCTGAGAAAACTTTACTAATAGCATGTGCGCAAAGATCCAGATTAGCCTATGCAGTCCGCCAAATAATCAGGGAAGACACTTTCCGTAAATATGCAATGTGTTCTTTGAAGGAAGCCTCTTCTTCGCGAAAATCCAATCTATGCGAAAATTGTTGTTCGCGATTAGCTAGTACGGAGGCGCTAGCTAATCTGAACCGACAATAAACGCACATGTATGCATTAATCCCATTTGTTCCAGAAGGGGCTCACATGCACGACGTACAGAAGGTTCCACATGTACTTCAGGACATCTCGAGAGATTAGTCCGAACACAGGCAGCACGATAAGGTAGGCGAGTGCAAAGAACGTCAAAAGAAGAACAGCCCACACAATGATGTATCCTGAAAACAAAACAGACATGTTCCACTAGCCTGCTAACAACACGCGCACAGAAAAAGGGGCAGACAGCTGCGGCAGGAAGCCGATTCGGCCTGTATATTTGCAATATGCGGCAGAGAAGGTTTCCACAACGACAGTGAACGCTGCACAAGCAACAAGCAACCAGACGTTGAATAAACAACCGTGACATACTCAAGGGACGCAAGTCAATTGTCTCTCGAGACTTACAAACGCAAACAAGTAATATATATATATATATATATATATATATATATATATATATATATATATATATATATATATATATATATATATAGTGAACACTGAGGGATATTCTTGTGTTGATATTTCAATACTTGTGATCGCAAACTTATAAATAATGTTTGCGTCTTCTTTGACAAAGAATATCCTAACATATATTACAATGAACCATAATATGTTATAACTTTCTTATAACTTATTTCATTCCGCCACGTACATTATGATTACATTAATAACCGTGTTACCGATGTGTGAAAGAATCTTAATGCAACTTCATCAGTTAATGTTAAATGTGAATATATATTTAGAATATATTGGACAATTATTTGATTAAGATTTGAGTATTGAACGTGCCCACTTACCCCATAGTATATACGCTATTTGTGAACCTGCATAGGCCATGCTGTCAGACTAATGAAAAATAAATATAAACACATTTTGCCAGTGGTGTAAATCAAACTGTTTGTCTGATTTTCGGAATTATAAATAAAGCAGCTGACACTCAATGGTTTTAAATCGTTCGTTTTGATGTACCATTTACAATATTTAAATAACGTTATCGGTATATTTAAAGAAGTGTATACTTTTGTTTGCCAATTGTTGGGTTTGCCTGGCAAAGTACATAGGTATGTACTTAATATGAGCAAAGAGCTTATTGTCTATAAAGGGCGAGGAGTGAGATAATCTACTCAGTAATGTTTCACACACATGCGAAAACTTCTGCAAACTTACCAACACAAACACAGCGTTTCTGTCGTCGCGGTCAAAGGGCAAATGGTTGAATATGCCTTTAAACATCAGCTTGATATTGTGGCGGTAGTTGGTGAGAATTTGAAAGATTGAAAACAGGGTCAACAGGGACGACAGTATAAAAGATAACAAGGCCGACACTGAAATTAAGATCAAAAGAAATATGCTTAGAAAGTTACATGAATCTATAAGAAGCAATGTTTCCCAACATAATTTGTTTAATATTTGCTAATTTTGGCTCCTTAATAATTGAAACTAGTTAAGGTACTGGATAGTGGATTTTTTTTTTAATGTTTAGTGCCATTTTTTTTTTCCTTCTTTGTGACCCGCCGAAAATCGGCCCTTTCCCCTCCGATGTTTTGTTCTCCTCCGCTGGTAAAGTTTCCCCTAGATTTCATTTTCCCCTCGAATTTTTTTGTTTAACATTTAAATATATAAGTTAACCTGATCCAGTGTAGAAAATAGAATAATATTGCATAATTAAATTTTCTGTTTCCTTGAATTTGTTTTAAAAACAGTAAAATATGCTTAATTGATTATTTAAGACTGTCCTTATTTTCCCCCAAAATCAGGCGTTTCGTGTGATTTTTTCTTCCAAAATCCGGCGTTTCGCGTGATTATTTCCCCTCAAAAAAGGCCAGGCCTTTTCCCCAAAATCAGATAAAAACCCTGAGTGCGAAGTTATACAAGTATTTATTGGTAATAATATACTTAACTACTTTACGCATTTAGACCCACAATTAGTTCAAATCACAACAATTCGATACCAATTAGTCGAACATGAGAACACAATGTTTTCATTACATTTTACCAAAATATAGAAATAAGTGAAGACGTAATAAAACGCTTTCAAATATAGAAAAGAATCATCAAGCCAATTATTTGACATAACTAACCATATTATGCTTGAAATTGTCGACATACGTGAACTTTTGTGTTTAACATTACATCTAGTGCATCGTGTTACATCTTTTCAGCTACAATAAATATGTAACACATATCAAAACAGGTAGCCTGTAACTGCAAAATTCTGAGAATTTTCTGCACTTTGATTTAGTAAATACTTATTACTTAAGTTATATGGGTTGTGAGTTGTGGCGTTTACTTACCGTTGACCTATTTACCATAAGTCTAAGGTTTATTTACCCTTGGCAAATCTACCATAATTGTTGGTTTACCATTGGGCCGTCCTGAAATACCGTTGACCGTATCGTTTACCGAATTGACCACCATTGTTGGTTTATCGTCGACCGTATGGACTTATAATTGACCGTTTTGACCTCCCATTGACCTTATTGACCATAAGTCTTACGTTGGATTACCATTGACATATCTACCATAATTGTTGTATTACCGTTGGACCGTCTTGGAAAACCGTTGACCATATGTACCAATCGTTTACCGTATTCACTTTCATTGTTGGTTTACCGTCGCCGGCCATCTTCACCTACCGTTTACCGTATTGACCTACCGTTGACCGTATTGACCATAAGTCTGAGGAACGAATAACCGCTGTCGTCGACGGTACTGTTGCCTTCGGCCGTCGTGTTTGGGTACAGGATCTTCACCAACTTCTCAAGCTGGTAGGATCCCAGTACGATTATAATACCGAACTGAAACAAGAGGGTAAATATTAATTAACCCTTTACTACTCACATACGCATTTTGACCTTTAAGCATCAAAATAAATTGAATACCTTTCTTACTAGATTCTAGTTTTAAGAGAATTGATTTTCAATCCTAAAATACTGATAAGCAGCAAACAGCACACAATCTGAACAAACGAGGAGCAACTCGCAGGCTGTTCTGGTTTTATGGTGGTTGCATACAGCCATTTTCACTTTGGTACTGAATTGGGAAAGGGTTAAAAAAAGTACCACAAAAATGTGTTTGTTTTTATTCCACCGTGACATTCGTTTTAATTAGAAAACTAATATTGTATTTACCATTGCTAATCTGAATGCTGCTGTCCGCATATATAGGAAAGCTACTATTGCATGAGCGTATTGAAAAAGCTACCAACATGAAGGTAATGCTAATATTTAATAAGCCTTAATATACTTGCTAAAAAACTATTGAATGATGGGATTCTGTTTCAGTTTATATCATGTGTACATTGGACACACGAAAGGAAAGGTACTCTTGCAGCTGTACAAGCAATAAAATACTACCATGTTTAATACATCCAAATAAAAAAAATATTTTTTCAGAGACTTTTGTTACATGTACTGACAGGAAACCATATTTTGCATCTCATTAAAAACCAAGAAAATTTGACTTCGTGACTCTTTGTTAATACAGCCTTAAAAACTGCCAGAAGTCGTTTGTTTTATTAACATTATTTAATTAAAAAACAAACAAACACACATTTGTGTTATATGAACATTATGGGAGGATAAATTGAGATTATTTGAAATTGATCTTACACAACTTAAAACAGTATAACTAATATAATATAAAGAAGTGAAACTCCAGCTGCTGGAGCAGTATTTAATTCTCATTATACACAATTGGTTGGTCCTTTATTTTAGGCAAGGCAAGTGACCAATTGCCCAAACAGCACAAAACAGCACAAAACAGCACCATACAAAACAGCATACAAAACACATAAATGAATAAAGCTGGGGTCAACGCCTTGGAACGGTCAATGCGAAGCATTGGGGGTTTAAACCAGTTTTAGAGCGCTCAACCTCACACTTGGCCCAGCAATATTCATGATTCTTTTAAGTGTAAATAAAATTTAATAAGCATGTTAAGCTTGACAGCCTTGTTTCATTTTATCTTACCTGGTATGAACATATCAAGGCTACTGTGAAAATGCCAATGATCCTCGGCGAATATTTGAATGTCGGGTCATTTACGTAGATATACTGGCGCAAAAGTGCACTGAAAAAGAGTGCCGAAAATACACACGTTTAAGCACTACATTACATATTTTTAAGAAAAGGTATTTTGCTTTAAGTTTATAAGCCATTAATGCAATATAAGTTGACACTATATAGAAACATTATAAGTAAGTAAATCGTGGACACTATTGAAACAAGTACATCGTTGACACTATACCAATATTATAAGTAAGTACATAGTTGACACTGTATCAACAGTATAAGTAAGTACATCGTTGACACTTTAACAACATTATAAGTAAGTAAATAGTTGAAACTGTATCAGCATTATAAGTAAGTAAATCGTTGACACTATATCAACATAAAAAGTAAGTGAATCGTTTACACTATATCAAAATTATAAGTAAGTACATCGTTGACAACATAGCAATATTATATGGAAGTAAAACCATTACTAACATCATCAGTTATATGCAAACAGGTACATATCACATCATTTTTTATTAATGCACCACATCTTGATGCCTACCGAATCTTTGTTTTCCAGTTTGGTTCGCCGTCCAAGGCGGCGTATGACATGTTCTGATATGACTTCTTGCCCGCCAACAGGTTTTTAACGTACTGGATGTTATATGGAGTGCCGTACTTTCGACGTTCAACCTTAAAATTGAAAAAAAGGTTATATTTATGTTCACTGATCGTTCAGTTTAAACTGATAGGTCAGTCACGAGTGTGAAATTATACTTTTATATATATTCAATACTGTACTTAACTGAACACCATGCAATAATTATTAAATGTTTATAGTTCATAAATCATTAAATGCATTAGACCTTATGAGTGGAACAAAATAATCAACATATGCCAACACAAATTTATATTTTGCAAACATCACATGTATAAAATGACAGAAGTACATTTACAACCAAACACAATATATCGTCTTCTATTGAGGACCGCGTTCCTTTCCTGCTTGTGTAACTGTAGTTTCCATTTGTGTGGATTTGACGTAACTTCATCTTTCTATTAATTTATATAAATTACTGTAAACCCAGTTATTATTTGCGTGGCATTAATTTTCGTCGATTTCACGGGTGGACTGATCCACGAATTAAACATAAACAGACCCCAAACTGACCAACGCTCATTCTGTCTTTCGAACATCATAAATCCAAGAAAGTTCTTGTCCACGAAAACAGTCATTAAACATTGTATGCGGACGAATACAAATAAATAATTCAACAGTAAGTCAATTCTCAAACTCCTCTACCGGGTTAACGGCAACCATTTCATTCCAAAGCAAATCTTTCAAGATATGGAATAATTTCTAGTTAGTTTTATATTTTACGCATATCACCGTCATCTTCAACATAATTGAGCTTCTTGTATATTGTGTCCATTTTAAAATGCAAGAAAACAACAACAAAATACTTTTAGTCATAAATATCAACCATTATTTTTAATGGGACGTCATGACGTGGTGATATTTGCGGCAGGAATATGGTACAAGCTGTGCTCGGAACCAATTTTCGATCGTAAATTTGTAAATTAAATAGTTAAATCGTAGATTTTTAAATTAAATAGGGCAATCGCAGATCTGTTTATATGATTGATAAATCGTAAATCTGTAAATGTGGTTGGTCAATCGTAAATCTGTTCATTTGAAAACGGAAAGCAGCACACTGAAAATGTAAATATCAACAAGCACAAATGTAAAATGAGGTTCTTACGCGTTCGATAAATGGTCCCGCTGATCGAGCTTTAATTGCCCGGATGCTGTTCCGTATCAGGACGTACAGGTACCGGAATGCAAGACCGATTGTACACACGAGCACCGGAAGTTGCTTCGCAATTTCTTGGCCCGTTAAACCCTGGAATGAAGGTTTATAAGGTAATTTCCTAACATGACAGAACATATCTTCAGTTGATGCAATATCTGGAATCTTGTCAAAACAGAGCAATTTCATAGAACAAACAATTAAGTTGATAAGTTTTCAAAAGAGAACAAATAAAGAATTGATGGATATTTGATAAGCATGAAAAGTATACTTTGTACTAATTATTGAGGTGTGTTTCTTTCCAGTCACAAAGTGTCGTAGTCAGCATTATTTATGCGCATTCCCATACGTGTTGGCAAAACATACTGAAATTGTAAAACCACATATAATGAATAAAACAGTATGTGGGATAAACAAGTTTAAATGCTACATACGTTTTCTCCTCCGTTTGGACAGTTTATGACAAGCATAAAGTGAACGTATAACCTGAAACAGAGTGATATTATTTTATTAAACTATAGAGTGTTATATAGTAATACTAGTTAATGACATTGACATTCAAAAACAAGAGCACCGCCTTTCGGGTGCAGACCGCTCATCTATTTTCTTTTTAAAGGTAAAGGGACTCTCATTTTCAATCACAAAGGAGGGAGGGGTGGAGTGAAGAGGGGTGCATTGTGTGGGGGTGTGGACATTTATTACATTATCTTTCAAAAATGCGAAAAAAAGGAAAAAACATCGGGGGTGGGGGGGTGGGGGGATGGGGTGGGGTGGGGATTCTTGGGTGCGATGGTTGGACGGTATTTCAACCATAAAATAATAAAAATAAATATTTGTGTTTTTTAACCGTTTAAAAAAAATGGGGGGGGGTGAGGTGGGGGGTATAGTGTGAGGGTGTGGTGGTAATTTGTGAGATGATCTTTAAAAAAAAAACATTAGGGGGGATTCGGGTGGGGGGTGGGGGGAGGGGGGGTGGGGGGAATTCTTGGGTGCGATGGTTGGACGGTATTTCAAACATAAAATAATCAAAATAAATAGTTTTGTTTTTTAACCGTTTAAAAAAAATTGGGAAGGGGGTGGGATGGGGGGTATAGTGTGAGGGTGTGGTGGTCATTTGTGAGATCTTAAAAAAAAATAGGGGGGGATTCGGGGGGGGGGGGAAGGGGGGGCACGGGCGATGGTTTGGGTGGAGTCTATTGTGGTATGTCAGGTAAGAGTAGTTTTGTCAAAATATCAATCAAATCTAATCATAAATAAAGAAGTTATGGCAATTTTAGCAAAATTTAATAATTTGACCTTGAGAGTCAAGGTCATTCAAAGGTCAAGGTAAAATTCAACTTGCCAGGTACAGTAACCTCATGATAGCATAAAAGTATTTGAAGTTTGAAAGCAATAGCCTTGATACTTAAGAAGCAAAGTGGATCGAAACACAAAATTTAACCATATATTCAAAGTTACTAAGTCAAAAAAGGGCCATAATTCCGTAAAAATGACATTCAGAGTTATGCAACTTGTCCTTTTACTGAACTCTTATGATAGTTTGCGAGTGTTCCAAGTATGAAAGCAATATCTATGATACTTTAGGGGTAAAGTGGACCAAAACACAAAACTTAACCAAACTTTCAATTTTCTAAGTATAAAGGGCCCATAATTCCGTCCAAATGCCAGTCAGAGTTACATAACTTTGCCTGCACAGTCCCCTTACGATAGTTAATAAGTGTTGCAAGTATGAAAGCAATAGCTTTGAAACTGTAGGAATAAAGTGGACCTAAACACAAAACATAACCAAATTTTCAATTTTCTAAGTATAAAAAGGGCACATAATTCTGTCAAAATGCCAGTCAGAGTTACATTACTTTGCCTGCACAGTCCCCTTATGATAGTTAGTGAGTGTTTCAAGTATGAAAGCAATAGCTTTGATATTTATGGAATAAAATGGACCTAAACACAAAACTTAACCAAAATTTTCAATTTTCTAAGTATACAAAGGGCACATAATTCTGTCAAAATGCACGCCAGAGTTATCTAACTTTGCCTGCCCAGTCCCCTCATGATAGTAAGTAAGTGTACCAAGTTTGAATGCAATAGCATTGATACTTTCTGAAAAAAGTGGACCTAAACGCAAAACTTAACCAAAATTTTCAATTTTCTAAGTATAAAAAGGGCACATAATTCAGTCAAAATGCACGCCAGAGTTATCTAACTTTGCCTGCCCAGTCCCCTCATGATAGTAAGTAAGTGTACCAAGTTTGAATGCAATAGAATTGATACTTTCTGAGAAAAGGGGACCTAAACGCAAAACTTAACCGGACGCCGACGCCGACGCAGACGCCGACGCCGACGCCAAGGTGATGACAATAGCTCTTTTTTTCAAAAAATAGATGAGCTAATAATAAGCAATAACAAGTATAAGATTCAAATAATTTGTCTACAAATATTGTTACGCGTTTCTCGCCCTTACATATTTATAGAACTACCCGTATTTGTATACATAGTACCGCAATTGATTCTCCAACAACCTTGTATTGATACAAGGGTTGCTTTCGCTAATCTGGTAATATATAGAGCCGCGCTCTCGGACATCGGGGGTTAATGCTTAAGCGTAAAGTGACGTTCCGGATTAGCCTGTGTGGTATAAACAGGCTAAAAAGGGATTACACTGTCCGCCTTAACTGGAATTGCGCCAAGAAGGGACTTTCTTTATACAAAAAATACCATATAAGTGAAAAATATAGTCCTTTCATTGGTCTGTGTTAACAACACAGGCTAATTTGCGACGACACTATTCGCACATGCATAACGCCCGGTTTTCTAGGGAGGCTAATAAAGGAGCGGATAAATGGGATCCTCTTGGTTGAAACCATCGACACATTCAGAAAATAACACATATAAATGATGTGTAACCATGACTTGACATTTTACATATACACATTTTAGCGAAGTTCGTAAGAAATATATAAAAAAAATATGATTTTCATTTTAATTAATCATTTGTTTGTAAAACGTTATAAAATATCTCAAATGCCTTTTCGCAGTCTATGAATTCGCTTATAATAGCCAACAAATACCTTTATTATAACCGTACTGTGTATGGTCTTAAATATCAATCCCACATCGCTTTTTTTTCTTTATCAAATATAATTTCATTACAAAAATTGCTAGAACAGGAATAATATACCATTATTATTACGTATATTAATAGCTCTTCAATTAACAGTGAAATATTATAACTATCGAATATCATTATGAATATAATATTCAAATTATACAGACAGTTCTAAAGATCCATTTATTCTACTTTTATAAAAAAAAAACGTGTATTTGCATTAAAATGATTATAATTCACTGACCAGAATGTGCAATACCCCAGGCCCAATATGGAGCCCACAAACACCCAGCTGGTTGTTAGACAGGCGAACAGTGGGTAAAACATAAACCCGATGACCAGTACGTACAGCATTATCAGCAAGGCTGAAATATCAAACGATTCATTATTGTAATTTTTATTTTCATCAAATAATTTCTTCATATACGGTACAATCATTATTATTCGCTGAAGATTAATTTTGGTTGATTCTGCGCATCGATAGATCCACGAATTTAACACAAACACCTAGGAAAATGACCATTTGGGTTTCTTCTGTGCAACGATAGATCCACGAATTTAAGTTTATTATTTAACACAAACACATAGGAAAATGGACATTTGGGTTGCTTCTTTGCATCGATGGATCCCTAAATTACACACAAACACATAGAAAAATGACCATTTCGGTTGATTCTGTGCATCGATAGATCCACGAATTTTAAATAAACACATAGGAAAATGACCAATTAGGTTGATTCTGTGCATCGATAGATCCACGAATTTAACACAAACACATAGGAAAATGACCATTCTGGTTGATTCTGTGCATCGATAGATCCACGAATTAAACACAAACAAATAGGAAAATGACCATTTTGGTTGATTCTGTGCATCGATATATCCACGAATTAAACACAAACACATAGGAAAATGACCATTTTGGTTGATTCTGCGCATCGATAGATCCACGAATTAAACACAAACACATAGGAAAATGACCATTTTGGTTGATTCCGTGCATCGATAGATCCACGAATTAAACACAAACACATTGGAAAATGACCATTTTGGTTGATTCTGCGCATTGATAGATCCACGAATTAAACACAAACACATAGGAAAATGACCATTTTGGTTCATTCTTTGCATCGATTGATCCACGAATTAAACACAAACACATAGGAAAATGACCATCTTGGTTGATTCTGCGCATCGATAGATCCGCGAATTTAAAACAAACATGAAGGAAAATAACCATTTTGGTTGATTCTGCGCATCGATAGATCCACGAATTAAACACAAACACATAGAAAAATGACCATTTTGGTTGATTCTGTGCATCAATATATCCACGAATTAAACACAAACACATATAAAATGACCATTTTGGTTGATTATATGCATCGATAAATCCACGAATTAAACAAACACATAGGAAAATGACCATTTTTGTTGATTCTGTGCGATAGATACACGATTTTGACATAAACACATAGAAAAATGACCAACGCAATTTCCTCATTAATACAAAATACGAAATCCAGGCATTTACTTGTCCACGAAAAAACATGTTATCCTGCCGGGGAATATAAATTATTTTACAATATTTGCAGTCGACAATCGCCTTTATTACATATTTATGTTTACAGGATATGATGTGACATAAATGAGGTTTTAGTGGCTTATTTACCGGGATACTCCGGTATCTATGACTTAAACAAGTTGTCGATTTATTATTCTACCTAAATGACATTTTTATACGCACGAAAATATAAACACGTGCTAAGAGAAACATTTTATGTTTATGAATAATAATGGATCAAAAGACAATAAATAACACGTCATTATGCATTTGTCTATGTCAGAATAAACGAATGGGTGTGACTGACTTTTCAAATAAATGTTTGATAATGACCAATAATTAAATAGGCCATTAGACAGCAGACATCGGAGAACCCCCTCAATAGGACTTGAGTATGGTTTAGATACGTACTTTGATACCAAGCTGGACCAGCGCTTAATAGTCCTCTGATGTTGAAGAGCACGTAACAATATCCAGCGATACTTCCAAATGACATCATGTATCCGAAATTGTCCGAACAATGGTCCAGCATGTTTATTGGACTAAAATGAGTATCCGAATTGTCCGAACAATGGTCTAGCATGTTTACTGGACTGAACTGAGTATCCAAATTGTCCGAACAATAGTCAAGCATGTTTATTGTACTAAAATGAGTATCCAAAATTGTCCGAACAATAGTCCAGAATGTTTTTGGACTGAAATGAGTATCCGAAATTGTCCCAACAATAGTCCAGCGTGGTAATTGGACTAAACTGAATATCCGAAATTGTCCGAACAATGGTCCAGCATGTTAACGTGACTGATCTGATTTACCGTAAAATTGTGCGAACAATTTCCAGCATGTTAATTGGTTGGACTGAAATGAGTATCCGAAATATTCCGCACAATTCCAATGGCCTAGCAATGTATTAGACTGAGCTGATTTAATGTATAATCGTAATTGTACGCAGAACATTAATTTTCGTTGATTTCGTGGGTCTACCGATAAATTAATCTAATACAGACACATCGGGAAATGATCGACGAAATTTGCTTATTTAATACCTTACGTAAGAAATCAAAGAAAAGGTCAACGAAAATTTCATTTTTGTATGTGTAAAAACAAACACGAAATTTCATGATGTCGAATTTAAATGATTTTATGAAAATGGAAAACATACGAAATATATTTCACCATTTTTTTTAATTATAAATGCAATGATTTTCATTCTATGCACATAAGTCTAATTTAAAAATAAATAGACAGAATATTCGAAGTAAACTTGATAGTTAATGTCTTACTAGATGACTGCTGGTCGGCGCCATAATGCCTTGCATCTCGTGTGTTCGGAGCGCTTCTCAAGAATACAGAGTATAGCAATGATCGCGCCCTGAAAATTAAATCATTTTTTCCCAAAATTCGAACAAAAATTTCCCCCAAAAGATTCCGAACAATTCCAATAAACTTTATAATTGGTTTATTGAGTTTATGTAGAGCAACTTATCTCCGTAGCACTTTATAATATAAAAATGAAAACGCAGTTTAACATACACTTAAAAACCATTGGTAGTCAAACTTGTTGAGTTTCTCAAATATTTAGCTACTTTTCATATTGGTAATATTTGTAGTCCAACTTGTTGACGCTCTCAAATATTTACCTACTCTTTATATTGGTAATATTTGGAGCCCATATAAAAAGGATCTCTAAATTCTGTGCGCTTCTTATTAACCCATTTATGACTAGCGTCCTAAAAAGGACATTGCAAACAGCGTAGACCCAGATGAGACGCCGCATAATGCGGCGTCTCATCAGGGTCTACACTGTTTGCTTAAATGAAATTCTGTAAGAAATATTCTAAAAATAGAAATAAATATACCAGACATCCCTAATTTTGGAAATAAATTGATCCAATTTTGAAGGATGGGAGAGTCCACTGGGCATAAATGGGTTAATTAATAAGACTCAAACAATTGGTATAGTGTTAATATTTATAAGCATATTGATTATGTTTCATTTTCCCCAGTTGCATGGTGTATCGCGCTTTTTTCCCATCCAAGAGGTACACGCTGTAAAATGTATTGCGAACAAAATCACTGCACGTGTTTTGTCTTAAACAGTACTTAATCATCAACCAGTAGTTTAAACAGATTCTTGTTGCACTCACAATGCTTACATTTTAAGGTAATTTCTTAAAAACACGAATGTCACACTGCCAATGGGTTGAGTAATCACTAAATAATTAAGATAACTGCATTTATACTTTGTTAAGCTTCTCAATAAAAATAGACACGTATCGTCATCATCATCATAATCAACAACAACAACATAAACATCGTCATCCAAAGTACTATCATAACCACGACCATGTGCACAACTATCATCACAATCATCAACAACACCATCATATTCCTCAGCAGCATCACCACTATCATCGAGCCCATCAACAGCATCATAACCACCATATTCATCAAAATTACCATAGCATCGTCTTCATCGTTGGCAGCATCGACATATTAATTCTATGTTCGTATTAAACAGCATCAGCCGATTCACGATCATGTTCATGAACATTATATTATATTAGGATCGTATCAAACAGGATCAACCGATTCATGATCATGTTTATGAACATTTTATTATTATGATTGATCGTATCAAACAACATCAATCGATTTATGATCATGTTCATGAACATTTTAATATTCGATTCGTATCAACCAGCATCAACCAATCCATTATCATGTTAATGAACATTTTAATATAAGTGTGACCAGGTCGACTTTCTCCAGATTTGTTTAGTGTTTTATAATCCTTACCTATTATTTTAACATTGTATTTTGTTGATTGTGGTCACATGATCAATTCGGAGGGAACAGCTAGCAGGCATTTGTATTTTATGTACAAATCGAGTTCAAGTTCACTCTAGTGGTCAGTATTGGTTCTTGTGTTTGTATTATATTGTATAATAAATAATTATATAAAACAGAGAAAAAATTTCATTGTTTTTCAATATCTACTGAATATATATATAATATAATACTGTATTGTATGTAATTGAAAACGGTTGCAATACATTGTTTTCTTTGTATTCGTTTGAGGTTTGAACATCTTTAATGTTCAAATCACATGATTTCGCGAATGTTCAGAATGGCAGCAAATTAATAAATTCACTTTTAAATAGCAACTTATACACTCAGTTAAAACACCATAATATCTGTTTGCATGCTCTAATTTACAGCACCAGTAGCTTGAAAGAAGCGATACTGAGTGTCAGTGAAGTGACAGAGAAAAGGACTCAATTCCATAAATTGGAAAGAATTGTATAAATTGTATAAATGTGTTTAATGAAATATTCTTAATTCATTATTTGTAAGGTTTTGTATGCTGCGTTTCTGTATTTATGATTATTGGTGTCACTGTTGTACCTGAATCTTATACGAGTCATATAAAACACATGTTAAGGCCACTAGAACAGAACTATTGTTTAATTGTTGAGTATTTTATTGTTTTATATATTTCAGATCCTGTCAGATTAACTCTGGAATAACTACCATATTTCGTATGATTGTATCTCATTATAGACTGACTGAAAGTCTAACATTATTAAAAGAAGTGAACTATTTAAAATCTTATTTATGATGTCCTGTTGATTGGGATACAATACACCCATAACCATGAGGGTTACATTAGGATATTATTAATCAGCATCAACTAATTCATGATCATGTTCATGAACAAAATACACAACTGCAATGATCACATTGGTCGGGAAGTTTTGCTTGACAGAATAATACACGTTTACTGAATACTAACCGAAATGATCATCGCAATCAGCTGGTACTTAATCAGTGGACCAGTCTCTTTCTCGCATGGCGAATTATTCGGCAATATCCTGCAATCGTATGCAAATAATCAGAAAAAGAATAATAATGATAATAATACTAATATTTATTATTATCCCTCGCCATAGGCGGAGGGATATTGTTTTGGCGTTGTCCGTCCTTCCATCCGTCTTTCCGTCCGTCCGTCCGGAGCAATATCTTGGAAGTGCTTGGGCGGATTTCATTGATACTTGGTATGGGTATATATATGGATAACAGGATGATGCACGCCAAATGGCATTGTACACCATCTGTAAATAACGGGGTTATGGCCCTTTGTATATTAAAAAAATGCCTTTTTGAGTGTCAAATATAACATTTTGTGTCCAGAAGCATATTAGCGGGGGATATAAATTCAACGAATTTGCTTGTTTTTACAAAAATTATAAAAATAATAATAATTATATTAATGATGATGATGATGATGGTGACGACAACGATGAGGTTGCTGATGGTGATGTTGTTGATGTTGTCGTTGATGGTGATGATAATGATGATTGTGATGATGATGATGATGATGATAATGATGATGATGATGATGATGATGATGATGATGATGATGGTGATGATGATGATGACGGCGACGGTAATTGTGGCCTAGGCGGTGTTAGTGGTGGTGGTGGTTGCGTTATGCAAGGTGGTGCCGTTACCATACCTGAGATAGGTAGTATGGTAAATAACTTAAATAGACTTTTTCACAGACTTTGGCGTGTATTAAAGTTTGTCATTAAATGCTTAGAAATTTGATAAATGTAAACATTGGAACCAAATTGCTCCAGTAAACAAGATGGCCATGGGCCATAAGGCGCTCACCTGAGACCCAAAGGAACTTAACTATTCTGGGAAGGTGGAGTTCAAAATAATATAAGTACTTCATGAAACATAAATATTATCCATAAGGTTCACAAGAAGAAATTCGCTCGCTACTGGAAACCATGCTCTTCAGAGCACCGGAGCCATTTTCAAAGTAAATCGAGATATTATAGGAACATATGTTATCAGCATGTTTCATTAAGATTGAACGAAAATGTGACTTATAGAGAGTTCACAATGTTTCACCTTAGCAATAAAAAGATATCTGCCACCCACCTCAGGCCCTTGCTTTAAAACAAACTGGAACTATTTTCAGACTCACCTTGCAATGATATTTCCAATTAAAACAACAATCAACCCTATTTAAAACACAAATCTTTGATAATCACACCAAAACTACTGACCTGACATCCATAAACTGTGTGCCATAACAATTTGTGTTCCATTCTTATCAGTCTGAAGGTCTTTGATGTGAGTTCCCAGCTGAGGCCTATTTCTAGGGACTAAGGGCTTTTAAGCTGCAAGCCTGTTACATCACATTAACAATTCATGCACAGTCAATAGATAATTAATTAGTTGCTGATAAGAAGGTGTATGAATGGGATCAATGGAGAAATAAGAGTGCATTCTTGACAAGCCATGCATTCATGATTGGAGGTCAAACACAATATACAGTTGTTTCTCCCCTACAGTTTAGAGTCAGGCCCCAAATTCCTGTGCTGGCCACTTGTCACACATATTGTTGCATGTAATTTGATGGCCGCAGACCAATGAAATAACCATTAGCCACGGCAGGTACCTCATTATCTCTGACAGTTGCTTGATGCCTAACCACTTGTTTACAGCCCTTTGCAGGGAACAACAATTGCTATACAGTGGTATTAATATAATTAAGAGTTCGGGATGAATGTGCATGAGTAAACTGAATGTAAATCTGCTATCTACATTCGAGCTATTCATATTAGGTCAACTGATGTTAAACACTGAAATAAATCAGTTCTTATTGGGTGAAATTTAAAAAAAACACGGTAGCTCCGCCCTTTACCGGTTTCTAGATTTTTTAAATTTCGCTTAATTAGTAACTTCTATGATATACAATGAAGCTAAAACACAAGTCCCTGCATATTCAAAGAATATTTTGGTAACTTCTGTTGAAATTTCAAAGAAATAGGCAAACAACGGACTGATATCCAGAATTATGATATTCAAAATTAATCAATGCTTAAAATAAACAAATAATTTACCATTATTTCTTTCTGAGAAGGATCTTGTGCAATATGGACCCCTCTTGAAAATCTGACAAAACGCCACACTAAGAATAAATTAATAACTTTGAATAAAACTTCAAATCAGTTGCTTAAAACTTAACAATATTCACAGTTAAATGAACGCAGTGTCTTTTTATCTGCAATCAAGGCATCAAGGAAACATATAGCCTGAGCTTATCAGCCCCATTACATGTGATTTATTGCTTTTCATTGACTGCCTGCTGGTAAGCTGACCACTGCATCAAATTAACATGTAATTGATACAAGATAGTGGGAAAGTAGATTCTACTCTCTCTCTCTCTCTCTGGGGCCTGACTTAGAACTGCCTAAGTATTTTTTTGTAAAATCAATATTACTACTTAAAACTTTGAGAAAACATGTATTTAATAAAGGGTTTTCAGATGGCAAAAATATGTTTTTTGCACTTCATCCCCAACCAATCACCAACATAATAATTCTGTTTTATTATGGCTATGTTTTTCAAATGTTCACTACTATTTTCAAACTCGTCCGAGATATCCACATAACCAATGTTTTGACCAAATTTCATGATGATAAGAAAACAAATGTGACTTCTAGAGTGTCCACAAGCTTTTTTACTATATAAATATAAGGAAAAAGACCCCCCCCCCCCATGGCGGCCATGTTTTTTTACCGATCTAAACCATTTTAAAACTCAACCGTCGTATCCAGGAAACAAATGTTCTGACCAAATTTCAAGAATAAAGGACCAAAAATGTGACTTCTAGAGTGTTCACATGTTTTCACTATATACATATAGAGAAAACTCCCCCGCCCCCTGGCGGGCATGTTTTTTTTCACCGATCTGGACCATTTTCGAACTCATCCGAGAAATCAATGATACCAATGTTTTGACCAAGTTTCATGATGATTGGGCAAAAATTGTGACTTCTAGAGTGTTCACAAGGTTTCTCTATAGCCATAAGGAACACTGCCTCGCCCCTGGCGGCCATGTTTTTCAAGAGACCGGAACAATTTTTTAACTCAACCAACATATCATTAAGACAAACATTTTGGCAAAATTTACATGAAGATTGGACATCAAATGTGACTTCTACAGTGTTCACAAGGTTTTTCCTAGTGACCTATTTTTGACCCAGCATGACCCAGTTTCGAACTCAGTCGAGGTATCATCGGGACAAATGTTCTGAACAAGTTTCATGAAGATCAGACAAGAAAGGTGGCCTCTAGAATGTTCACAAGGCAAAATGTTGACGACGGACGCACGACGGACGACGGACAAAAGGCGATCCCAAAAGCGATCTAAAAATGAACTATGCACACAGTGAGTGGTGTATTTTTCGCATTAAACAAGCAAACCTCGTAATGTCACAAAATATAACGATAACACCAGAACTCTCAAATTATTCATTCGTTTCGCGTTGGTAACGCTCTATAACATTATTTTTTTAATCGTCAAAACATGCAAATAATGAACATTTTAGATCATGGTATATGATCAGTTATACTGTTCCTCCCAAAAATCATAACAACGACAATTTGCAAATTTAAAACATTTTTACCAAAACGTGAAAAAGTTCCTTTAAAATGGGCGATGTAAGTTGCAGCATAAGAACCGATAGTCTCAGTATTTATTTTGGAAGCAGACAGTTTCAAATACGTGTAATGGTTGTAGCAGTAGCATCGACGCTCGTCGGTGTTGGATAACGATTGATGTATTGCATTAGGTTGGTTGTTGTGAAGGCTGTAAACCCAGCTGATGGTGATGGTGTTATTATGTCCTTTTTTATCATTTTCGTTTGAACGCATAATGCGTAGTTTCGTGGAGAACTACTTTAAACAATGCCATTCAAGCTCATTGTACGATTGAACAAAATAGTATAACAGTTTTCAAAAAAAAGACTTACTCTTTAAACCGCCGCCCATCGCTAGCTTGTAACGGGCTCTCGTCCATGTCGCTTTAACTATAATCAGCACTTCCTATATAGATCGGTTACTTCCAACTTTGTGGGGGTCGTTTCTCTCTATCTCTCTCTCCAACTTCGAATTGCTAAAGAACAGGCATATGTATAAACCGCAAACGTTTGGTTAGTTCATAAAAACCGTTAAATCATTAGCATATCTCATTACATAAACCCGTTTACCGTTGCATATGTTCGGTAGGTTAATTGCAATTGGATTTGTACAAACGAAAAAATGTAAACACAGTTGAAATATACTTGCATTTTAGTTCACGTAGTAGTCGTAAAATATATTTCAAGACAACTGATACAATGACTCAGTGAGGTGTCGTTTATATTACATTCCACAGAGGAAAGTACCATAGTTAATATATAAGGTATATTTTATTTCAATAACACTTAAAGCGCGTTGAATTCCGCCTATGACCATTACAAATACTTTACAAATAATACTTCCGTTACAACTCACTTCAAATGTACAACTTAACTTGTCATTCAATTCAAAACTTAAAGCTCAACATCCTGTTTATGTTTCCTGAAACACGATGGACTACACTGATAAATTGGCCTATTGACAGTTGTAAACTTTGAAAACTGTATACACTCGCACGCATACTTGAATGTAGTGCAACGTTACACAAAATATGCAATTCATCCCAGTACTGAAGAGAGATAACCTATGTGTGTACGATAGTAAGAAACTACTAGTCTTGTTCATGAATAAATGGACCTCGTTCTAGCAAAACGGGGTCTAATGCTTAATTAGAGACAACACTTTCCATTTTGTCTGGATTTCCGTACAGAAGAGACTTCTTTTAAACAAAAAAGCGTTAAGTGTCGTCCTAAATTAGACTGCAAGGTCTCACGGCCGTTAATCACGCGCGCCACCTCTTTATTTGAGATGCATTAATAAATGAGCCAATGCAACTTCCTAGGTGGCGCTCAGGCCCGGATGTTTTGAAATGTAATGGATAATTTTAAAGGGTGATTAAGTTTTATATGGGTTTTTTTTCAACACATTTCGCATTATTTTTAAAATCGGGAAATGTAGTGCGATTCAGGGAAGATTAATTCATCCAAAAATATACAGAAACATACATTCTCAGCACAATTAAAAACGTGAATAGTTGTGGCATGGTGGAGTTTTAAAAAGCATTTCGGTTAGTTTGTCCTCTGTTACGAGAAAATGTTCACCCAATTAACCGATTGCGTACAACAATCACTAGATACTGCATGCACAAAACATATTGGCTTCTTGCCGACGTAGTAGATAATTTTGAATTTGTCCCCAATGCTTATGAGATGGCGCTGATTATAGGATGTGGCGCCATTAACAATGATTTTGTATTGAATAATGTGCACTAATATTGTTGATAATTATCGTGCAATGCTTGTTGCTCCCTTTTTGTTCCATGACGAGGAATACTATTATTTACATCTACGTACACATGTTTAGTACTAATATACGTTTACATATATGGAATGTATATTGTCTATAATATATACTTTATGTCTTACATTAAGCAAATGCCTGCCATACAAGATTGTTTAAGTGCACAAAACTGGATTTTCGTTGAAAGAGACTTCATTCAAACAAAAAGTCCATAAAAGCGGAGAGTATAGTCCCTGATTAGCCTGTGTGGATTGCACATGACAATCTAGGACGACACTTTATGCACATGCATTAATGCCCGTTTTCCCAAAGAGAGGTTTTATAGAACTCCGAGTCTTGTTTAAACGTATATGACACAAACTGTATTCCGTACATAATGATCATGTCGAAAAGATTCATGTGTATAAGCAGTATTTACTAGATGTTGTTTGTAGATTGGATGACTTCAAATTCATTTAAATTCAATTTTAAAGATTCACTGTGACAGGTATTTGCAAAAATGTGTGATTAACAGAATCCAATGATTGAAGAATATTTCATACTTACTTGTAATACATAAACATAACAAACCAATCGTTTTCGTATTACCGCATTTAATACAATAAAACAAAGTATTAAATCTCTCCAATATCCCACTTAAACATCAATTCTTAATGAATTTGCATAACAACCATACAGCAGCAAAAAGCAAGTATATAATAATTACATTTCATACCAGTAATACATAATTCAAATTCACCAAACAGCTTAAGTTTATTATTACAATACGCCACTCTAACAAAAATATTTAAAATTGTATTTAAATTAATGAAATTTGACAACCCGTAGTTATTACATTACCTTACATAATAACCAGTTATGACTAGTTTGTTGAAAATACAAGTAAATTAAACTACAATTAATAACACAGCAGTCAAAGGGAAGTAACTGCGATACTTCTATATTATAATGAATAAGAGTTGCCCATCATGTTACACAAGCTTAATTTCTGCATTTAGTAACAACAAGTGTTGTTATTTGACCTTGTTACCTTGTTTTTGGACGCTTTAGACCTAAATTGGAACTCGGCTTACATATTGTCAAGATTGACATTTCTTACTTAGTTTCATCAAGATTGGGTCCTAAATGTGGCCTTTAGAGTGATCACAACGTTTTTCTAAGATTTGACCTGGTGACCTGGTTTTTGAACGCACATGACCCAGATTCTAACCCAGTCTAGAAAATGTCTGAATGAACATTCTCACAAAGTTTCATCAAGATTTAGTCATGAATTGAAGCCTGTATAAGGTTTTTGTTACAATTTGACCTGCTGACCTTATTTTCTGGCATGTGACCAAAATTTAAACCTCGCTCAGATCTTGTTTAGATAAACATTCTTACAAGTTTAATCAATTTTGGATGAAAAATGTCACGAGTGTTTAGAACTTAAAATTTGATGACCAGAACTACACATGGGCTATTGGCACACCGCATGATGACAGAAGTCAGACATGCACATACATGTAGTGTGATCACAAGAGCTCAGCTTCAGATTTGTGACTAGAATTTGTGCCTGTACAAAATACTCCATAGATGACCCTCAAAATTGCTACTCAAGCTTATGAAGACAAAACATACATCTTCATGTAAAGCATGGACATTTTGAAAATCTTTACACCAGTAAATTAACAAAGAAATGAAAGTGCTATATTTTAACCTGTTTTCATAAAATCAAACACGATCTTCTTGAAGGTAACAAAAGATCCTTACACCTTAACTGTACATAAACATGTCTCTTTTAATTGCTTATTCCTAATTTGACCATCTTTACAGGTGTTGAGAATTAAAATTAAAAGCATAAATGTCTCACTCTAAGTGCACAACATTTTACAGCAAACTGCACTGAGAAAAAAACATGATTGTTTAGATTATTATAAATAAATGCTAATATTCAGAATATTATAATGTTTTCACAGTTGATAAAAAGTACGATAAAGTGGTGAAATCAAGATTTACAATTATGTATTTTTGCAGACATTCCTAAGAAATCAACCTTAAATGTATTTCAATACTAAAATAATAGAGACAAGTAAACATATCAGGACTTATACATTTGTCATAGGAAATCAATATTGAATAAAACAGAATTCTTAAGATTATAACCTTAATGATCAAACAAATAATATCTCAATAACAAAAGACCTGTATACAATATGTATATTCCTAATCACTTGCAATCTATTTATAGCAAAGGGAACAAAACTTCAAAACAATTTGGCATTTTCATTACAACCGAACATATTGAGTATACAACATTTTGAAATAAATTTAAAGCAAATAGTTACAACAGTCTTTTACATCCCTCAGTTAAGTAACCCTTTGCATGCTGGGAAATTTGTCGTCTGCTAAAATGTCGTCTGCTGAATTTCTAAAATTAGCATTTTCTTCGATTTTTTTCACAGAATACTATCAGAAAAGCAAACAGTTTGGATTCTGATGAGACGCCACATTCTGTGGCGTCTCATCTGGATCCAAACTGTTTGCAAAGGCCTTCAAAATTCGGTTCCCGCACTGAAAGGGGTAATTACAATATAATGCACAGGCTCCGTGGCACACAGAAGCAAAATCCCTGAGTTGTTCTTTTTAAACCCTTATAATGTTCACTACAAGTACAATGTTTATCCATCATGCTCTTCATAAGTTCCAATTTAAACACACTTGAACCAAGCAGATTCACTTATTTTATGGAAAATGTGACCTCTTTTAACGACCAGGCCCTTTTAAAGCTTGACATCCAGTTACCCATATAACACGCACTCATGAAACAATAGTCTAATGTCAGTTTTATTTAACAATTCAATCTGTCTTTCTCAGTTTTACTCGACTTCTTCTTTGCCGCTCTGTCCCGAGGTCTGTGTCTGATTCATTCGTGCCTAGGAGCTCTTTAACAAACTTGAATTTACTCAGGAACAACTTCCATATCACGAACCAGCCTGGAAAAGAAGAAGAAATTTACATTATTATTCTATGATTGTAGTGCTTTAATGAACTTTTTTAAGAGAAATGGTTGTGATATTTATCAAATCCTAACATGAACTTACAAAATGTAATAATTAATAAGTTAATGAAGTAAATATTTAAATTTTAATACTGGTCAAGGACAAATAGAGGAATTTAAATAAAATGACATGAAATTGCATCTGAATCGAAAGCAGTGCTGCTTTTTTCGATTTCGCTAATTTTCTAGATGTAGATGCCAGACATGAGGCTTTTATAATATGCCCGATTGCCATGTTTGCCAAATAGACAACCAATCCCCGAAAATGAGTACTTGAGAAATCATTCAGAAAAACTATGTAATCCAAATGTTTCAGATGTACTTGATTGCAAATAAAGAAGCTATTTTTGTATTATCATGATTTTTCAAAAGGGTAATTATTTACATGTAATAGTAAAATCAACAAAAACAAATTCATTGTAATGATTTTGTATAGAATTTCCAGGGAGAATCAACACATCAAAGTGAACTTGGGAAGAAATATTTTAATTAAAAAAAACTGTCATGTTATTAAAAGAAATGGTAACTAATGATAAGTTATTAAGTAGCTGTAAATTTATTATGTGCTTTTGGTTATATTCATAACAACTAGTGCTGAACCCATAACTGGCCCCAACATGTTAATTGTCTAAAACGCACTCCTCAACCGAAATCATTATGACTAAGCACATGTTAACAAAATCGATTAAACACTGTATTTTAATATGAGATGTGCTCTTTGAAAAGGGGTTCAATGCATATTAGTAAAGTGTCGTCCCAGATTAGCCTTTGCAGTCCGCAGTCAGGGATGACACTTTCCGCCTAAACTTTATTTTTGCAAATAAGAGTTGTTCTAGAATCGAAAAAATATAAATAAAAGCGGAAAGTGTCATCCCTAATTAGCCTGTGCACAATACGCTGAGGAGGATGGCTACTATGATAGTAAGGGATATACTTAAGAGTACCCGGCAATCACCTATCGAGTCATAATTAAGGGTTCTGCTAAGGGTTCTTCTTCTTCTTAATAATGGTGATAGCCTTGATGAGCAAACGTCTTTAAAAACATACTGTGTTGCATCGCATATTGACAAAAAGAAACAACCAAAACTTATGTCAAAATCTAAATCAGACTCTAATTTGCGATTACAAATTCCAAAGGTAACCAAGGCAACAGAGAGCACGGTGGCTCTTGATATCTTACACGATGAAATGGACAGTGGTCAGTTACAAGAGTCAGAGATAATCACTACTGTTAGTGCTGCAATTGTCGAGTCGCGCAAAAGTAGTAACGATACCTCCAGGCAGAAGTTAGTGCAGAGTGTTGAAGTTAGCAGCGCAGAATGTTCTTGTTTAACTAAGTTGAGTGATATACGAGAACGTGAATTGAAAGTAAAGAAAAAGTAAGAAGAGGTTAAGATACTCCAGCTTAAAAACCAAGAAAAACTTAAAGACCTTAATAAATTAGAATGCTATTGTAAACGTTTAGAAGCCCGTAATGAAGAATTACAAATTACACTGCAAACGGTTGCTAAGAGACTTGAACGTCTTGAGGCGGGCGAATGTGTTAATGATAAGCGGCATGATGCCGATCCAATTCCTAACGAGTCTTCGCGAGAAAAAGTGCAGACTGGCTGTAATAGCACAATACAGGCTAGATTGACTAAATTACAAGACAGACTAACTATGTTTTTGACAAAATAGAAAATGAACTTGAGCAGTTTATATTTAAAGACAATTTTTTGCATGATACTAAGTGCGAGAATATCTCTGTTCCGCACAATAAGAGCCATATTGTTTCAAGCAATCGTGTACTAGAAGCCGCGAGTGATATAGGTGTGCATACAGCCGGCGTCAGTGTTTGTGCTAAGCCGGTCCTTACGAACATTCACAGCGTTCCCCCTGTAACCCTGTCAACGACTAGTGTGGTCTCTACAGCCGCCGCCAGAGTTTGTGCTACGCCGGACCCTACGATCATTAGCAGCGTTCCCCCTGTAACTCGGTCAACGACTAGTGTGGTTTCGACAGCCGCCAGCGTTTGTGATATGCTGGACCTAACGAACATTAACAGCGTTCCCCCTGTAACAAGGTCATCGACTAGTGTGGTTTCGACAGCCGTCGCCAGTGTTTGTGCTACGCGGGACCTTATGATCATTAGCAGCGTTCCCCCTGTAACTCGGTCAACGACTAGTGTGGTTTCGACAGCCGCCAGTGTTTGTGATATGCCGGACATAACGAACATTACCAGCGTTCCCCCTGTAACTCGGTCAACGACTAGGGTGGTTTCGACAGCCGCCGCCAGTGTTTGCGCTGCGCCGGTCCTTACGAACATTAACAGCTGTCCCCCTGTTACGCTGTCAACGACAAGTGTGGTTTCTACAGCAATGCACTACAGCGACAGAGTAGAGAGTGTACCGAACCGCAACAGTATAGACCGTGATAGCGAACGTGTGTCAGTAGTGCCTGGACATGTCCATGGTCAACCGTTGATGTATCTACCGGCGGGCACTAGTGTAAGGAGCTTTCCTGATCAGCATCCTTTTTTGTACCACGTCAAACATCGAAACATTCCCAGATAGCGCAAGGGTCGGAATCGAGTGTTAGTTTTGAACCTAGTAGCGAGTCTCCAAAAACGTTAGGGATAGCTTCTTTTAATTGTAAGAACATTGTGACTAGTACACTCGCCATAGCGGACATTTTTAAGTGTAACGATATTATACTTGTGCAAGAACATTGGCTATTTCAGTCTCAAACTGATCTCTTAAGTGAAGTTCACGAAAACATAAACTCTGTTGAAAAAGGTACAGATTATAATGACCCATTATTGCCTACACAGCTTCCGCGAGGTTTTGGCGGGGTAGGTGTTTTATGGAAGAAAGAACTTGATCCAAAAGTGACCGTGCTTGACGACGGAGGAAACAGAATTCAATGCCTGCAACTTTCTAACTTCAAGGACAATAAGGGATTAGTCATAGTGTCTGTATACATGCCCTGTCGGGGGTTGAGCGGTAATGTGACCGAGTTTTGCGATTGTGTGGACCAGTTAAGGGAAATCATTTTAAAATATAACACTGACAATTAAATCCTTTTGGCCGCGACTTTAACGAAAATCTTGGAGGGGCTCATGGATCTAGAAGACTTAATTACTTGAAAGAACTGGTAAATGACTTTGATCTTAAATTTGAGAATTCCGGGGAAACATACCTTGACCCTCGAGGCAATGAGTGCACCGAGATAGACTTTTTTCTGTACAACGTGCCATCAGTGCTAATCACTTCAAGAAAGGTCGTACTTAATGACCTGCTGACAAATACATCGGATCACTATCCTATAAAGGTTGAACTTTTGTGTAATTTTACTTTAAATATAAAGCCAGAAGAAAGCGTAATAAGCACTAGGGTGAACTGGAGAACTATTGATAAACACGTATATTCCATTAGGGTCAAGGACGGTCTCGCAACCCTAGAAACTGAAATTGATGATGATAATGTCGAGGAGGTTGTAAAAGATTTCTGTGAGCTTATGAGTGAATCTGCGTCAAATCTTGCCAGTAGAAGGAAACCGTTTAATTCTAAACCTAAGTTAAAGGTGTGGAACCCAGAAATTAGAGACAATGTCATGAACATGAAAAATGCATACAAAGCTAGGAAGCGGGCGGGTAGACCGCGTGGAGAGAGTAGTTTATTAACTGAAAAGAACTTGGCTAAGAGGGCACTACGATCCAGTGTTAGGCAGGCAATTGCGAAAAAAGACTATGAACTAAAACAGAAGATAATTGAAAGCAGGAAATATGACTCTAGAACATTTCATAAGCTAGTGAATAGCCAACGTAACAAGCAGGGCAGGTTTATTACTGATTTATACGTAGGTAACCAACAGTACCAAGAAGATAAAATTTTATGTGGTTTTTATGATCATTTTGAAGCTCTTGGGCAACAGGCTGCCAATGACCTTTTCGACAATGTATATGATGAAATTGTCAATATTGAATACGAACTGACTGTGAATATGAACCGCAATCAATACGTCCAACCTGTAACTAAAATTGAACTTGAAAAAGCAGTTAAAAGTCTGAATACTGGTAAAGCGCCTGATGTTTACAACATGTCAGTCGAACATTTATTGAACTGTGAAGACAGCACCTTTGAGTATCTTTTAAAGGTTGTATCCCATGTATTTGCTAGTGGACTGTTTCCTGCGGCTTTGAAGAGAGGTGTGGTGACTCCCATTTTCAAAAACAAAGGTGAACCCAATGTTTCAGGGAACTATAGGGGCATAACAATTCTACCTGTGATTGGCAAGGTCATTGAAGCAATACTGCGTGATAGGATAGCACCAAACATAAAGAGCAGCCAGAATATATTCCAACAGGGCTTAACTAAGAACTCTTCACCCTTAAATTCAGCTTTTATAGTAGAAGAACTGTATCATGAATGTCATGACAATAGATCCGAAATGCATTTGATCTTTCTGGATGCGAGATCTGCATTTGATGTGGTAGACCACAAACACCTTATGCGACGAATGGGTCACATTGGAGTATACGACAAACATTGGTCCCTAATCGATAGCTTCCATAGGGACTCCACTAGTGCAGTTAAGTGGAAGGGGCGTGTCACGGCTGAGTTCAGTGTTCAGCAGGGCGTTAGGCAGGGTGGAATACTGAGCACCGACCTATACAAGGTCTACGTTAACCCGCTGCTTGATCGCCTACAAGAAGCCAGGGTGGGATCCACTATTGGTGACGTCAAATGTTCGGCCAGTGCTTGTGCGGACGATATATGCTTATGTGCCGAAACGGCCAATGAAGCTCAGGAACTGTTTAACATTTCAGCAGAATTCGCCAATATGGAGCGATACCTGTTACAGCCTACCAAGAGCGTGCATATATATGTTAGTCACCAACGTAAAAAGGGCGTGTCTACTCCCCTCTTCATGAACAATGACGAAATTCCATCTGTGCAAAGAGCTATACATCTCGGTATTATACGAATTGACTCTATGCTGAACAACCAAAAAGCTAATGTGGATGAAAATTTAAAAAAAGCAAGAAGGAAAGCATATAGTATATTCGGTAGTGGTTACAAAGGGCAAGCGGGACTAAATGTACTGTCCATTATTCATCTTTACAAATGTTATGTTCTTCCCGTGCTCTTATATGGATTGGAACTGTTATTACCTCCTGAACGCATTATAAACTGTCTCGAAGCATTCCAAAGAAAGTTTGTTAAAGAAATTCTTAGACTACCAGACAACACAGCCAATGCGGCAGTATATCTTCTATCCGGACTTTTACCGATCGAAGCACAAATTCACATACAGGCACTGACCTTCTTACATACTATATGCTCGCAAGATAGAAACAGAATTGAGTGGGCGCTACTTGTACGTCAGATTAGCTTTAAATCAGTTGACAGCTCATCCTGGTTCATACAAGTTCAGCATATAATGTGGAAGTACGAGTTGGGGACTGTTGCTGACTTAGCTGACAACACACCCACGAAGGGAAAATGGAAGACACGTGTACTCAAGGCGGTTCATAGCTACTGGAGTGATCAAATAGACAGTTTAACACCCTTATATTCCACATTGTTTTTCCTGAGACAAGATAAGTATGTGCCTGGTAAGATTCTCCCTTTGCTCTCATTGGAATATACGGCCAGAGAGTCAGAACGGTTAAAAACAAAGGTACGGTTACTCACAGGGACTTGCATGCTCCAAACAAAACGTAAGAACTTTAACCAGTATGACATAAACCCAACATGTCAGATGTGTGGTGAAGAGAACGAAACCGCAGAACATTTTGTGCTCAAGTGTAGTGCCCTACATAGTGTTAGACAGTCAATTATGGTAGACATAGAACGTCAGTGGGGGGCGATAACAGAGACTTCATTTAATACTTTACCTGTAGACGAACAGCTCTACATACTCATCAACAGTTGGCCAACTTTAAAGACTTTCCTGAAAACCCATTTGTCTACAGAATTTCACGAGTTTGAGAAGCATTGTGGACGGTTGTTGTACGGTCTGGATAGGACACGTCAGTTGCTCTTGGTGACCAATGCAAGCCAGCGACCACCCCTTACCAAACACACACAAAAAACAAACTAAAGAAGGGCATAATTCTTAATTAAACTGGCAATAGTGTTTATTGGGTATTTTTATTCAAGGCAATACAATTCTAATGTATGTACAGAAGCACTCTCCAACCTTCCGTAAATTCACTTAATGTTTTATTTTTATCTCATTTAATATTTTAACAACTAATGAAAAATCGCGCGTACAGTTCTAAGTCGCATATATTCGCGATTAGTGGATAGACTTATATTCTAGTGAAAGGTGTGTGATTTAAGGAGTGAATAGTGTGAACGTGTAATATAGAGTGTTTATATTTGGTGGAGGATTATTCACTGTCTACAAACGATTGTTTGGTTCCTCTACAAAGGGGGTTCAAGAAGAACACAGAACAGAATGGCTATGTTCAATACTAATACATTATGGTTTGAATAAGGGTGTGTTGACTAACGCGGAATGAGCCTTCTGACCCAATAAGTGGCAGTCCATTATTTGTATTTTCTACCAATAGTAGAACATATGGTAAAACATATGGTGGACGAAAGTCACGAAGCGTTTATACTTTTTCTAAAAGGTGTTCAGTTTAAAAACTTGATTTAGCCATTTTATAAGCCTTTGAATTATTACAAACGTAGTTTAAAGAACTTCGATTAATACATGCACATAAGCATACCAAAAGCTATAAACAGGATCACGAAAAATAAAGATGCAACGAAAGATATCACAGAAACAATAAACTCCTTCATTTTGGTTTGTGGGCGACACGAATTACCCAAATCTACCCAAATCTACCCAAATCGACCCAAATCTACCCAAATCTACCCAAATCTACATCAAATATCCATAAATCTACATCAAATATACCTAAATCTTTTAAAAATAACTATTTTACATCATGTTTGTGTAATGCTTTATCTTTACTCGTCACAATGTTTAATTTCCCAATTAAAATAGTTTAAATCAAATATAGGTTACACACCACTAAATATTTGATCTTCCCAAATCTACCCAAATCGGCATCAAATATACCCAAATCTTTTAAAAATAATTAGTTTACATCATGTTTGTGTAATGCTTCATCTTTACTCGTCACAATGTTTAATTTCCCAATAAAAATACTTGAAATCAAATATAGGTTACACACCACTTAATATTTGATCTTCCCAAATCGACCCAAATCGGCATCAAATATACCCAAATGTTGTAAAAATAATTATTTTACAGCATGTTTGTGTAATGCTTCATCTTTACTCGTCACAATGTTTGATTTCCCCCCCCCCCCCCCCAAAAAAAAATAAATACTTTTAATCAAATATAGGTTACACACCACTTAATATTTGAACTTCCTAAATCTACACAAATCGGCATCAAATATACCCGAATCTTTCAAAAATAATTATTTTACATCATGTTCGTGTAATGCTTGTTCTTTACTCGTCAATGTTTAATATGTTTAAAATAGGCACGTACTAAAAGGCGGATAAAAGAGCGGATGATATAGGGTATATAGTAAAGAGCGGATGATATAGACAAAGAAGGATTATCGGAAAGAGCGGATGATATGAACAAAGAAGGAAATAGGAGACGATATGGATTGTTATTGAACAATTGTTTTGTAATTGTTCTCGCGTTATGTTTTAGTACTGAATATTTGAAAGTATATATTAAGTTATTTAAGTTTAAATATAAAGCACAATAGTGTTTTTAGGTGACTGAATATATATGTATTTAGTAAATAATAACTTCGTTAGATATTGACTTAAGTTTAAACAAATAGCAGAATACTATTCAATTTCTCTCTAAATATACATGAGGTAGTTTGCCAACAAAATGAATATGTTGCCCAGCTCTTGCCACGTGGAGGCCACCTCTTGTAAGAGCCAAATTTTGAAAAAAAATAGGCCGAAATCGTCACTTATATAAACAATAAATTAATTTTGAAGCTGTTTGTAATGAAATAAATCCGCATATAAGCTTGTCTGTCAAGCAATGAGTATGATATCCTCAATTCCAAATTTGATAATTATAATAGAAAGTAATTATATATTTAAAAAAAAACAGGCCGGAAAGTGTAATTAAATATATACATACATACATACATACATACATACATACATACATACATACATACATACATACATACATACATACATACATACATACATACATACATACATACATACATACATACATACATACATACATACATACATACATACATACATACATACATACATACATACATACATACATACATACATACATACATACATACATACATACATATTATTACTATTGGTCCTTTTAATGCCTATGTCAACAAATTGGCTGCCCAGTGTTTAGCTCACATAAGCCGGACGACGGTAGCCGGACGACGGTAGACGGCAGGTTAGACGGACGACGGTAGACGGACGACGGAAGACGGTCGACGACGGAAAGACGACGGCAGATTGACGACGGAGACGGAATACGGACGACTGAAGACGGCAGACGGAAGACCGCAGACGATCCGCAGACGAAGACGGACGAAAAAAACGGACGACGTAAACGTTAGGCGGACGACAAAGACGGACGACGGGAGACGGACGACGATGGACGGACGGACGACGGCAGACGGACGACGTTAGTTGAAAGACGGACGACAGCAGGCTGAAGACGAAACGGACGACGGAAGACGGCAGAAGACGGACGACGTTAGACGGACGACGTTAGACGGACGACGGCAGACGGAAGACGAAACGGACGACGGAAGACGGCGAACAACGGAGGACGGCAGACCGACGATGGAAGACGGCCGACGGAAGGCGGACGACGAAAGACGGACGACAAAAGACGGAAGACGAAACGAACGACGGAAGACGGAAGAAGGCGAACGACGTTAGACGGAAGACGGTAGTCGAGAGACGGACGACGGAAGACGGTAGATGGACGACGTTAGACGGACGACGGCAGACGGAAGGCGGCAGACGGACGACGGAGACAGACGACGTTAGACGGACGACGGCAAACGGAGACGACAAACGGACGACGAAAGACGTTAGACGGAAGACGGACGACGTTAGACGGACGACGGCAGTCGGAAGACAAAACGGACGACGGCAGACGGACGACGTTAGACGGAAGACGGACGACGGAAGACGGACGACGGAAGACGGACGACGTTAGACGGAAGACGGACGACGGCAGACGGAAGACAAAACGGACGATGGCAGACGGACGACGGAAGACAAAACGGACGACGGCAGACGGACGACGTTAGACGGAAGACGACACACGGCAGTACAATATATTAACACTATTTAAACGTGATTGTGGTTGTTCGTTCTGCAGTCGGACGTTTTCGCTGACCGGGTTTCTTGCCTGAATTTTGCCGTGGAGTTTTCAGTTTTAAATTTCCATTACGGGATATAGTAAAGCCTGTGCTGCTTGGTTGACGATACGATCGAGTCAGAAATTTGTTGAAAATCGCGTGTTTCTCTTCTGGGTTTTTATTTCTCCATGTAGCTTCGTTCATTAAGTGTTTTTTGTATTCACCAAATAATACGTAATTGCCGGAACCGTAAAGTGCCCTTCGTAAGTCGTTCATGTGAGCTTGAATTATGTTCGAAATACACTCGATTGAACTTTGGATTGATAAAATTTTGTGTTGAGTTTCCAGTTTAAGTCTGTTATTGATTGATTCGGCATTGTTATTTGTCCATAGTTGTGATATTTGTTTATGTTTTAATGGCATATACACACACTTTTTTAATTTCGGTAGCAAATGTCGTTCAACGAATTTTGAGAAATTGGCATTGTCACTTATTATTTGTTTAATGTCATCTGCTCGCTGGCTAAATTGAACGTCGTCTGCACTAAATACTAATCCGCACGAAGGATGGAAAATGGAATTAATCACTTGCTTTCTTGTTGCTTCACTAATTCCCACCCTTTGCATCCGATGTTTTATATTATCCTTAACATGTTTTGTACAAAGAAGCAAATTTGACTTCGGAAAGCTTTTCCGAATTGCGTTTCTCATAGCTGTTTCGTCGTCAGTTCCAAACGTGTAGTTGTCCGCGCCTAATTTATTTCGAATGTGATCAAAGAAGGTTTGATATGCGTGTTCCTGTCCATTAAATTGTAAACATATAGGGCCCATTGTGATTGGAAATTGATTGTTTTTTCTTCTTGTAACTGACTGATTTTTAAAAGACATGACTGTAACATAAAATCTGCCAATATTAAACGTCCTGTCGATTCCGATAACACTTCCGCTGTTTCCTTCACAATTTCGTTTCATATCCAGAATTTGATTTTCATGATATATGATTAAAACAGGGTCTTTATTTTTGGTCAATATAATTTCTTGTATGAAGTCATTGTTATTTAAATCTGATATTACGCTTAAAACTTGGTCGGCTACATTATCTGATCTTTTCGGGATGTTTTCCATTTTCTTGTTTTCATAATATATTTTGTCTTGCACTTGTCTGGCAGTTTTTGGTGCTAGGAAGCTGTCATCGGTTGCCATGTCACTTACTACTTGAGTTGCTGTTTTTCGGCCTTCATGTACTTTGTTTGACGCCACACGAAGTAGTTCGGGATTCGTTCGCTGATATTTTTCGCCTGATTTTGAATTACCATGTATTTGAACCTTTGTTGGTGCTCCTAAATACTCGGCGACACATTTTAGATGCAGATGGGCCATGCTGCCGGTGGCTTCTGTGATGAGTGAAATGCGTCTCGAATAGGAGTCACCCTTTAATTTCGCATAGTATCGATGAAGTTTGCAGATTGATTCCGGTTGAGGGTCAGTCCCAGTCGGCACCATGAGCCGAACTCCAAACAGAATCTCCCTTGACACCGCAGCTTTCAGCGCTCCGATGTTGCCCGTCTGTGCGGCCTTTAAAATAACAAGATATATTTTTTAACTTTCGTTCGTTTCAATAGTAGTACGAACATTTTGCATTTGTATGGTTAGTATGCATATATAAATCAGCGATATGGATTAAACTGCTTCCTAATTCATGTATACACCACACCTATCGAGGCAGACAGCATGTCGTTGTAGGTAAACGAAAACAACGCAAATGAAAAGAATTATGGCATGCGCAATTCCAATCTTTGTTTACATTTACTACATTTAATTTTACTGGATTTTAATGCAACATAACACCCATTGTTAAATTTGTCTTGCACGCATTTTGACGTATACACGACATTTTGACGTGTTACTCTGACCTCTGGACCATTCTCGCCTTGGCGGATGTTGTATCCATGCATTTTTTATGTAAGAATTTCTTAATAAAATACAGCCCCAATATAGATCTGTTTTAACAGCAATGTAATAAATTACAGTTAAATTCCCAATAAATTGGTTCTCTTGGGTTTATAATAACTGAGTAAGTGTATACCGAATATGCATGGTTCAAGATCAATTTATCTGTCTATCGGTATTTATGTTTAAAAAAATCACATGAGGTTGGAAAACGCGGGAAATCACAATAACGAGAGGCCACCTAGTTTTGGAACACAAGGGATTTTTCAATTGGCATAACAGCGTATGGTTTCAGCGTTTAAATGCCCTGAATCTAGCTTACATGTTATTATTTTACATATTTTGGGTTTCAGTTTCTGTTGTATAGTACTAACTTAATATGGTACAATCATTTCTAGATAGCATAGTCATTATTTTATTGAAGTCATGCGTAATTGACGCAGAAACCCACACGTTGTACAGTGAAATGTTCCGGTGCCCTTATTTTGCTTGATCTCGTATAAAGACTGCCTTACGTTCATATCTTACTAATGCTTCAACTTTGTTAGAAATCGTCAACACTCAATGTAAAATTATTGTTAAATAAAGTAATAATATAATGCAAAATGTTATATAGTATATGTAAAATAAATAATTTCGTATTCTAGTATTCCAAGTTTTTACTTTATTTTAAAGGTATATAGTCTTGTTTTTAAATCATATTGAAGCTTATACTAATATTAATCACTACATAGATTTAATACTAGATTTTTTATGAAGCGATGGTAATGGTAGCAAGAGAAATCCTGCTTTTGATATCACTTACATGTACACGTATATTCAAACAGTATAGTTATGTTTGTATATATAAATGATACTACATCAGGTCCTTCTTCTGCCTATTTCTGTGTAATCACATGGACTATTTTAATATGTAGTATAAGTATGTTCTAAACGATTACAATATATGGTATGTAAGTATTTCATTAAGACGCATTTTTTCAGTGCGTTTTCTTAATGAAAAGTCAACTACAATAATTCAGTAACACATTGTTAATTTAACACAACAATTTAGCAATAAATGAAATCAGTCATTTTTGCTTGAATCATGTTTTCAGTACACTAATCAGGTGTCTGTGTATTGAGCTGATAAGATATGGATCAACACAGCAGGTTGCAAATACACAGTGTAGACTACCGCTGTTTTATTATTGCACTTGTAATTTACTTGATTGGGTATTAGAACACGTAAGTAAATAAGCCCACGGCCGTAACCAAACCAGTTATATGCTGTACATAGGTACTACACGTCTTGAAAGCGGAAAAAAAAAACATTATTAAACGCGTATCATGGCTTGGTGGTTAGGACTTTCGTACAAAAAAACTTTTCATAAATTTAAATCGTTTTGGTTAAATAAAATAAAAAATCGACTGCATGAAACTATGAATATAGTGACATGATGGAACCAGATTTATAAATCTAGATAATGTATTTGCATTTGAATAAACTTCAACAACTTAGCACATTTAGATTTAGAGACCATGGACCATACGGATAAGACAAACATACAATATTTGCAGACGATACGGACCACATTTGCGGACCATCTGCAAACAATAATAAATAGATAGATTATTGTTTTAACGTGATCATGTTTGTATTGTTATTACTCGAAATGTGTTCGATCTAATTAGCGAAACGAGAAAATAGTTGCAATAATCCAATTTCGCAATTTAAAATCAGCGACCGCGACCCCATATGTTTTACACATAATTTCACTTAATCATACATCGACTGAATAATGTTTAACAATTTACCTCTAATTCCGCTCTTAATAGCTTGTACCATTTCTTAATAAGCTTGTACCATAGTCCGTTTCGATTTATTGAATCATAGCCCACTTTTTAAGTCGTTAGTTTATTACGACTGTTCACAATTTGGCAAAATAGCTCACTTGTGTTATTCCTCGATAGTTGTTTGGGTCAAATTAATTATCTTTTTTTTTTGACTTAATTACTCCCTTCGACCAAGATTTTGGAAATGCATGCTTTTCAAGCATATGGTTAAATAATATTTCCAGTGGTGTGTCAACGACATCCTTTCCCAACGTAAAATATTTGTAGATATTACCAATTGAATGAGATTTATTTATTCCGAATAAATGTATTGTCTTTCGTATTTCCTCCTTTGTAAATAATTAAACTATCCAACTCTTCAAATGTCACTGATGTAATGTTATTTGTATTGTCGCGTGCTAGCCTACGTAATCGTTTATATCTTCTTGTTCATAACATATGTGAAACAAATTAAATATTATAAAAATGTTCAAAAAAAGGTCCAATAATATCATCCGTGCTATTAAATGACTTCTTGTTTGAAGTTCCCAAAATTCTTTCGTTTCTTTTTTTTTTAAATCGCATTTCATTCATTTAAAGATATTAATTGATTCCTGTTAAAATTACGTCTACACAGATACACCTTTTTTGCCTTATAAGCATCAAATGTCTACGATGACCACCTTTATACAAGTTGTAATTGTTTAACTTCACTTGTCTTTTTAACATTTATGTGTCAGCATTTATGCTGTGAGCATTCATGCTGTTTTGAGCCTTTTTTAAGTATTAATTTCCACAATTATTTACAAAACGATGTACATCGGTCGCACGTGTCATCCGTATCTTAATTATTTCCTTTGCATTGATATAGTTCCAGGCATAACCGATTAACTCCTGTAGTATCATCCCTTCAATCTCATCGCTATAATTATTATCACATTTAACGTAATAGTTCTAAGCGTTTATATCATAAACTGATACTTAATAATTCGATTTTAAATCAAATGTAAGTAAAATAGCGTTCAGATAGTTGGTAGACTATCAATTAATAACAATAAACAATCACATCCAAAAGCGCCATAATGGTTTGATAATATGCAAAAATAAAATAAAAAATTGTATTTTATAGGACAAATTATAACGCTATTCGTAGAAAAAGCAATATAAAGATACTCGATAACGGCGAACAAAACATAAAAAAGTGTGCGTATCAAATCAAATCAATACTCGAGCAGCTATGTTTAACTTATGAATTGACTGCAAAAGAAACGGAAAAAACGGAACAAACATGCATACACAATCTAATAAAACAATGAATATTTGATCATTACAAACAACACTGGTACAGTGAGATCAATAATTCATCAATACACATTTCCGGGTATACGGACCATGGACCGTACGGCCCAGATTTGCGGACCACATATTTTTACGTCATGAACTTATTATAATACATGACGTAAAAATATGTGCTTACTATAATGACATATACCTTAAAAAACGGGTAATGAAACGTTTGTGTTCATTATTATTTCAATAAAATTATTTCATATTCTCAGATTATGAAACTGATTTTAATTGTGTCGTCAATTATTCATTGAAGCAGTAAGAGCCGCAAACATGCACTTTCATGTATACACTTTATTTTAATCAAATTGAATATTTTCACTCATTAAAATGAATACATGCCTCGTGGTGACAACGGTTATTAATTTCTTACATCACATCCATATTTTACAAAACAAAGACACATGTGTTTCGATCTGTTAATTAAACGTTTTTATTTATATTTAATTCATGTTATTAAACATTACCATTCAAACGGGGCCCGGTCAAACGTATATATTAAAATGTCATGTGGGTGTAATAATCGCATTAGTGACTCGTATGTTTGCTTCTCGGGTACGCCCTATTTATGACACCTAATGTTTGATGTTATCTATTACAGCAAGTAATAAAATACACTAATTGATTAACAAGTTTGTAATTACCAATTAAAGGTAAAGTGTGACAATCGTTATTATTGATGACAACATCGGCTTATGTTTGAATCTCGGGTACTCGCGACATCTTATCTTGATAATCTTATCTACGAGCATGTGGTGTCACATGCATACCATACGCTTCTATCGCAGATGTGTATTCAAAATGTGTATTGTCTTGCTAATATTTTTTTATCCGTAATAAGTGAAGGCAACATCGTTATATGTGGTTCTTGTTTTATAGTTTAATCTAAAATGAACACTTTATTTGAAAAATGTAATAAAAAAGTAGATCAGTTTAGGAAATATAGAGCACACATTGCCGGGACAGTTCAATACAAATTTATCCATGTTATTTCAGCCGTTAGTTTTTTTATTAGTAATTTTTAAATAATACGTTATTAAGAAACAAACTTACCGAGATTAAATTAAGGACACCACCGAAGCGTCTAATTTATGTAATTAATAATAGAATTCACGATAGCCTGGTTAATTTTGTCGATCTAAGATACAACTTTAAATGATTTTTCGATTTGATCAAAAGTGAACGTAATCACCAGCTTGTCAGTTATGCTTCAATTATCAAACCAGTCTTACGCCACAAACACATTTATAAATACATGTAATTACAACTACCATTGGTTTTATTACTTTTAACTGTAAATATACTGATTGGCTAGAGGATATCATGTGACTGGCTTTTATTTTTCTATTTATTTTTCGTTGAAGTAAGTTGCCTGCACGAACGCGGCGCACGAGAAAATCGAGCTTGTGACTACTTTGATTGTCATGGCACGTGCGACATGTAAACGGCCGATACAGTGTTTTAGAAACGGGAGTGGTTATGCGGCAATAGATCCCCGATTACTTTGTCTTTTTAGACAAATAATTGTAAATATTTCCACAATCAAAATACATGTAATAGATGTTATGATAAGAATTGAAACTTCGCTTCATCGATGCATGAAAGTAAAAGTATTTTATTTAGAAAGCTTTCGACTTTATGCAAATTGAAGCCAAAAACTTACATTCATATATCGATGAAGCGAAGAATAAGGGGAGTTTTAATTCTTATTCATACGTGCTTATGCATATAAATTGTAAGATCTTATAAATAACCCGTTCATGACGATTAAAAATGTCACTTGGTACAGGCACCTTGCATTGATACGATACAATTTAAATGGCACTACCGTAACTCAATTTCGCCTAATATCAAATAGATTAGAAATAGAACGAGGTCGATTCCAAAATATTTCTCGGGATAACAGGCAATGTAAATTTTGTAATCTTAATGTCGTAGAAAGTGAATACCATTTCTCATTAATATGTCTAAAGACTTATCAATATATATGTATATTGATAAGTCTTTGATATGTCCAAATACAAATATGTAAGATTTTTTTTTAAAGCAATATTATCAAAGATGACCAACGTTAAGGAAGTTTTATATATTAATGAAAACGCAAACTACCAAAAAAAATCATTAATCTTTCAACATAAATATAAGATGCGAATTGTTTGCGGAACATTTAATAAACAAATTAATTCATTTTTGGTATACTATTTTCTTCAGAATTTGATGAGTAATAATCAATATCAATGTTAAAGTGAAACTAACTATGTAGAACCATGTACCCTCTGTTTTATTTTATTAACTGTCGTTGTATCGATCTAGGGACATATCTTATGTTATTAATCAGTAAAATAATTGTTCTTCCATTACATAATTTGCACAATTATTATCTTATTTCATAATTATTATCGTCCACTTATTATGTATACTGCATTTGGCTAAAAGCAAGTGTATGGTTAAGAGCTAATACATGTCGTTGTTGTTGTTGCATGTAAGTATCCGGTCCGTAAAATCCGGTCCGTATGGTTTGTGGTCCGTATACCCAAATGTATCTCAAAAGTATCACAAAACATTAAACATAATTACATATTGGTAAATAATAATTTCAGATCTGCACATTTTCGTTGTAGTTAAAGCGGGACTGTACGATTTTTATATGTGTAAAATTTTAATATATTGATAAAATTATGTTACGATGACACAAAATAGGCAATACAAATTTTACATTGAAGACGAATTTCATAAAATTCAGCAAAGACAAGTTAGCGCTGGTTAAAGCCGATGCCGACAATTTTACTCGTATTTGTTAGGAAATAAAATTGTGTCTTTGTGTCGTATAAACTGTGTCCAGTCGTTACACCCCCTGGGGGTGTAACGACTGGAAATCGTATAAACGAATCTACACTAACACTAAATTTAGATTCACATTGTACATGCATTATATATATGCTGGCGAATTTGGCTGGAAGCCATTTTCAATTTCATATTTAAATATCTGGCTTATTTCGCATTTTTTGACACATGTTCTTCTTAACTTTTATTTTAATTTATATTGAAATATATGTATACTAATTTTTAACACATTTTATAATTTGACAAAATCGTACAGTCCCGCTTTAAGGTATTTGCGCGTACATGTAAACAGTATTACTGAACATTAACCATGCTCTAAAATATCCATTATATGCATCTTTTTAAAACCTGAAAATTATAAAGCGATACAAACGCAAAACAATTTTGAATAATTCTGCTGATTAAGTTATATTTTGTGAAATTACAAGAATTAGACTTTTAATCCAATGGTCAGTGGTTCGAGTCCCGTTGCGGATTACTTTTTTATTGTTTTATACTAGAATTCCGTGGTTTGCATTAATCAATTTAAAGCATTTAATGACAAACTTCCAAACATGACAAAAAAGTTCCTTAACGTCAGTGACGATGTTTCCTCGCGACGTTTTGCGACCAGTTAATGTGCGTAGCGTACATATTATCAGGGTCTAATCCGTGAACAATGTTTCTAAAACGATTAGCGGTAGCTAATCTGAACACAACATACAAAATTGTATGGATTCTCACAACCTCAATGAAAGGTATATAATACACATATACAAATCTATACGCAATAATCAACTTCCCTTATAGATATTTGACGCTACAGCACATTTTAATTAAAAAAAAATTTCTTGCTGTATATTGGAAAGCGAATGGATAAACTTCAAACGATGATTCTAAACTACAGTGTACAAGTGTTGGTGAATATATTGTTTCTATTACGTACCTTCTTCAGGCGACTCAACCCCTTCGAGTAATCGAAGTTGCAGTTATCGACCAAACGGCAACGCTTGCATATGAAGTCCAGATCTATTTCACCCCATTGATTAAGTTCCAGCTCAGATACATTCTCACAAACACCATGGTACCACTGATTGCACGTTGCACAAAACAAACAAGCACTGAGACATTGCAACTTACAGTCGCCACAAGGATACCTATTTGCACGTTTACGCGTAAATTCCATGGTTTCACTAACGCTGATACTGAATTAACTTAGAATTAATAGGATTCAAAAGAAGAAAAATAAAACAAATTAAGACTTGCACGCAGAAACTGCTTTGAAAAAAAAGCACAATAGTCACAGATTATCACAATGGTAGAAAATAAATATTCCACACACAATTGACAGTCAAAACGTTTCGAAATATTAGATATTTCTCAACATACGCTGTACCGTCTATGACGATAAAGGTACGGACATTTCATGGTCTTATATAGATGCAACAACGTGTCAATTGAACTTTCGAATAAACGGGGCTGTTCCAGCTTAAGGCCGGTGTTTTCTTTACGGGAATAATACTCCAGGTGACACGGCTGGTGCCTTACCCGGTAAAATCTGACACGGGTGGAGTCAGATGACGGACCCCTTTAGCAGAACAGATCAATACTTTATTACTCCCAGGTATAGATAGATACAACATGGGGACCCCATTAGCTGTGATTCGAATAACATGTGTGAATGTCACAATAAGTGTAGTCATTGGGATATGTCATTCAAATAAACAGGGAATATGCAAGTTGCTCTAATAAAGTGAAATTATTTGTGTCAACATATGGCGTTTGTGGGAATCCCGGACAATCGCTCGGGGTGTGTTTTTTTTAAACAAGACAAGTGAATAAACAAAAATCTGCCTTGAATTTTCTATGGAAGAGTTTTGTGTGTGTGTTTTTTTTTTTCATTTAGAAAACGCACATTTTCATAACTGAATTGTTGTTTATAATAATAATATTTGTTTTCCATATATCTCATTTAGAGTTTCCTTTGAGATTAAATGTCGCATTTCCTGAAAAAAATAAAAGTTCTGTTCTGTTCTGAAATGTCGCATTTCCTGAATTGGATTGCCGCTTCAAACTGTGAACATTTTGTCGGCCTTTTCTTTTAATTCAGATTTCACTGTGGCAAACCTGGTCAGTCATTACTGGAAACAACAATATAACTGTGTAATTATTAGAACAGAACAAATATTGTATGCACATTACGCATATTACAGCTTAGCGTGATTCAAATTTTGAGACTTTCATACATGCGTGAAAAAATGAGTTAAATTAAGATACTAATAAGTATGTGTGAGAGTGCTGTGTGTTCATATATATACAATAAATTTAGTATATTTGTTTGTTTATCGCTTGTTTATTCAAGAACAACAACAACAACAACAACATTTATTAGCTTTTAAGCATACAATAGCTTTTTAGCCAAATGCATAATTAAACACAAGTGTGATGACATGGGTTATAATAATTATGATAATAAGGTTATTATTATGAAAATTATGTAAAGGAAGAAGTCAATAAAGATTTTAATGATACATAACATATTATATGTTCCTTTAACATCAATAATGGCAGTTGTTAATAAAATAATGAGACAAAGAGTACACTGTTCTGCATAATTACTTTCACTTTAACATTGATATAGAAAACAATGTATAATTAGATGATTTAACTTGTTTTTAAATTGTTCCGTAAACAATTCGCAATATATATATAAATTAAAACAACATATTTACGAAAATCAGTTTAAACAGGCAAAACAAAGTACATTTAATTTTTAATAAACTGTGCATGTTTACAGACATCGGTAACTGTTTAAAACAAAGTACATTAATTGCATAATTAACGGTACATAAATGACAATAATAATCGTTGATTTAAAGAGAAAAAACAACAAGTATATCTTTTCTTTAAGCATATTATACATTAAATATCTAAATTTCTAAGGGTCTCTTTAATATAACTATTTAAAAGTTTCATAAAATTCTGCATACTGGTACATGGTTTTAATGAAAAGTGTGTTGCAATGTATTTGGATCTTTCTGCTGAATAAAACGGACATTTAAGTTAAAAGTGATATTCGTCTTTTAAATCTTTAAGATTACAACATGCATATATTCTTTCGTTTCTGCTTATGTTATAATGTGTGCCAGTTTCAATCAACAACTTATGTGATGAAAGGCGTATTTTAGCTATGATATTTCTATGTGTTTTTTGTTTTCAATGACATCTAAATATCAGAGACCATTCAAATACAGGTTTGAGTTGAAATAAACGAAATAAAACAATAATAGTTCTTTCTAAACTAGTAATGAGGTTGATAAATCAAGATTAACATGTAATAATATCGTATGCATTTATTTCTTCGGCTTTCTCTTATTTAGTTCTCATTAATATGTTCTTTAAATAGGGGTCTCCATTAATGAAGACGGCGCTAATAATTTGTGGAAGGTGTAAGAAAATTTCTTTAGCGCGTTACAAACTGTATGTGTCAATTTTGCTAGTTCTTGAGAAACTGTGTGAGCGGGCTATGTTTTTGTAGGTGTTAATTATCTCATTCAATGCAGGTGAATGGTTGACTATGTATCATTGTGAACAAGAGTGACAACAAATAAAATAACAAATACATTTCGTTAAAAAAACGTATGACCAAATTTCTAAAAACACGTGTATAGTCTATCGAACTTGTAACAGATGTAACGAATATGTGTACTATGTGTAGTATTTTTATGAATATGCTTTATTTCTTATAACCATTTGGGAAGATCAAAGATTAAGTGGTGTGTAACCTATATTTGATTTCAAGTATTTTTATTGGGAAATTAAACAATGTGACGAGTAAAGATGAAGCATTACACAAACATGATGTAAAATAGTTATTTTTAAAAGATTAAGGTATATTTGATGTAGATTTGGGTATATTTGATGTAGATTTGGGTAGATTTGGGTAGATTTGGGTCGATTTGGGTAGATTTGGGTAGATTTGGGTAATTCGTGTCGCCGTTGGTTTGTTCATGTTTTATTAACCGGAAACCAGTGTGCGACTGGGAACCAGTCAATGAGCAAGACGAAACGGTCAGAATATAGTTCGGTGACTGTCTCGATGTTTATTTATGGGTCCATCAGTATTTGGAAGGAACCCTGTTAATGGATGGATCCTGTACCGCATACGTTCGAATCAGAATTGCCATGGCGACCGCATCGATGGCCAGACTGAGCAGGATGGGCTCATTTTAATACTGAATTAAAAAATGTAATTTATGACGCAAGTTTATTCTGTTTACAAGTTGTCACTATACCTTTCTAAAAATAGATCACTGAGCGATGTTAACTTTCTACTTTTTTATGATTGGTCGAATTGCTAACTCAAGCGCACGGGTTTCGAAAAATAGTTCATACTTGTTTTTGTAAGCCTTGAACACACAGCGTTAAAAAATTTGAATTTTGTTGAAAATTTTGATGATCGGAAGTTGTGATAAATTGGAGGAACATTTCGAGTCAGGAATCTTTTGTCAATTAGAGATTGCTGACATCCTCACTTACTTAATTGTACATTATAAAATGGACTCGCCAATCGTTAAAATCATAAAACAATTAAACAGATTCATGAAGTGCGAACTGTGACTTTATTCATTGTGTAAATAGTCATTGATGTTTAATAAATTTGTGTGTTTTTAATGTATGAACAATTGCAAAATGTACATGATGCAAATTCGACATCAAACCGCGAACAGTGCATGGTGCGGATACGACGTCCAGAAATAGACCCAAAACCAAAGACATTAAAAGTTCGTTTTGAGGATAACCATGAGTAATCGTTCCAAGAGGGACACAAAGATGATCAACTACAAGAAATTGAACAATACAGGGATGGTGGACGTGGGCGAACCGAATTTAAAAAAGAAAAGTCGACCGAAGAAACCCATTTAAAGGCTACAGCAGAAGTACATGTAAACAAAAATGGCGTCCTCCAGTTGCTTGAGGACGATGAAATCGATGAAGACGAGCTTAAATGAAGGAAGAAATTGAAAATCTAAAGAGACAAGTAGAACAACTGCGCAAAAAACAAGAATTTCATGAAACAAAAAAGCAGCTGGAAAACAGTAGGCGAAGATTGAATCCCTGAGAAATAAGTAAAAGTACTTTCTAACGGTAACACATACATTAAAACTAAAAGTAAAAGTAGTAAAAAGAGTGATCATGAACATAAGCTTATATTTGATGACTTAAGAAAAGATAAATTACTTACAAATAAAGTTAAGAAGCAAATATCAACGCTGGGTTTAATAGATGAATCATTATCTAACTCGGATGTTGACATTGAATCCAATTATAACTTTTCAGAACAAGAGTCTGTGCATTCTGATGAAGATTCTAGCTCTAATTCAGAAATATCTCAAACTAGTTCAAAACGGTCAGTCAAGGCATTTTAAAGCAAAAAGTCAGGCATTGCAATTACAGCCAATGATAAGATTAAACATTCTCAAAGATACCCACACACTTACCTAAGATATGAATTTGTAAGCAAAAACATGACATTTGAAAGTTTGGATTTAAATTTATTTATAGAAGGAGAATTAGAAATAATAGCAGACTCTAAAACCAAAGCAACAGAACGAAATGGTACTAGATTGGAATTGCTCAAACGCATAATGTATCTAAGTATGACATATGAATTTGAAGGGCTGAAATGTTATTATGCGGCTTTGCTTAGAGAAATTGAACTCGGGAAGATAAAATGGAATGATGAATTCCAGTACTTAGAAATTGCTACCTGAAACAAATTTCAAATGAAACAGTCAAGCAATATCAACAAATCAATTTCGCCAACATTCAAAAGCAAGAAACCAGATTCTCTGACTCTCAGTAAAGAAGAGTCAAATGTGTGGTTCTGTTCGCTTTACCAGAGAAACAAATGTCAACACAAAAATGATCACACAGCTGTGGTGAAAGGGAAAATGCGATACGCCCTACACATTTGTGCCACATGTTGGCAAAAAGAACACAAAAAGCTTCAGCATCCTGAATGTTCACAAGAATGTCCAAGTCGACTGATGTGACTAAACGATATTTCAAACAAATTGAAAAAGACGATGTCATAATAGACAAATTTCTACCAAAATACTGTTTTAAATCAGAATTAGATAATTTAAACTCTAATTTAAGTACACATATGTGTTCACATTCAAAATCATGCAAAATATGTTCATGTACAAATAATTCGTATAATGGTATGCAAGAGAAGATAAGAATTTATCAAAAAAGTTAAAGCTTCGGCACAATATAATTTTATTGGTTGTAAAGTCCCAGTAAATAATAGAATCAATACAGAATTTATGAAGACAATGCTACATGATTATAATGATAAGACAGTGTGTGAATTGTTAAAGTATGGTTTTCCTATTGGTGTAGTAGAATATAATGATGAATTAGAAACCATACTTCCAGTGTGGAAGTATTATAATCATAGAGGAGCTAATGAATATCGAGAAGGTATGTTAAATTATTTGTTTTATAATGAGAATTCAATACTGCTCCAGCAGCTGGAGTTTCTCTTCTTTATATTGAAAGAAAAGAGTTACAATGCTGTGTTAGGTCCTTTTAAATCTAATCATTTTAGTAGTAAGTTAAAAATCTCCCCGTTAAACTCTGTGCCAAAAAAGGATGTCTCAGATAGGAGAATTATTCTAGACTTAAGTTTTCCAAAGGGTTCTGCCTTAAATGACTTTATTTTCAAGTCAGAATATCTAGGGGAATCTATAAATTTAGTGTTTCCAAAAATAGATAACATTTTTGAATTGATAAAAGCAAAGGGCATGGTTGTTTATTGTTTAAAAGGATCTTAAACGGGCTTACAGACAGATAAACATTTGTCCTGGTGATTATAATTTAGTGTCATTCATATACAAAAAGCACATATTTTGTGATACTGTTTTATCCATCGGATTAAGGTCAGCAGCTTACATTTGTCAAAGAGTAACACATGCTGTAGCATATATATTACTTAAACTTGGTGTAATTGTTTTGAATTATTTAGATGATTTTGCAGGTGCTGAAAAAGTACAATATGCTGAATTTGCTTATTTATGTTTAGAACATATTTGACAAAAATGTGGTTTGGAAGAATCTACAGATAAATCTGTAAAACCAACTACAAAAATGATTTCCTTAGGTGTTTTGTTTGATACTATAAAAATGACTATGAAAATATCACCAGATAGGTTGATTGAAATATTGTTATTAG